>NC_045698.1:56247444-56551135 GCF_009834535.1 Camelus ferus | reverse complement strand
ATAGCTTTTTCTAACGTTAGCTGTATAACTAATACACTTCAGTTTACAATGCAACGCGTTTGTGAGCTAGACTGCTGAGCATGGAGAAACGGCTGTCCATTAGAGTCAGAAAAGGATGTGAAGCGTAAGGACCACAGAAGCCTATTGGATCACTGCTGGAAATGTGCAGTTACCACAGGAAGCACAGTTCCCAAGAGCAGTACAAAGTATGCAATGGATGTTTGGTTATTTTCCAATATATGTTATCTAATTGCAAAAACAAGGATATATGCAGTTAAGAGTTTTGCAGTTCTGTGGTTATTTTGTTATTTAAGAAATAATCTTTTCTATTTAATTTACTACAGGTATCTTAAACATGTGTAGTCAAATAATTGTCAGAATAAGTCATCAGTAACTAAACATAACTTTTTCAAGTGTTTCTTACTTTTAAGAGAACAGAACGTAAATAAGGAGCATTGCTTATCCCTCTTAGGAAACACAAACAGAAAAGAAAAGGAAGGAAGGAAAGATAAGGGAAGGACGGTTAAAAAGAAGGGAAGGAAGAGGGGATGAAAGGCCAGAGAAAGACAGGAAACAAAAGAGAAAAAGAAATCATATTTGAATGCTTTGTTTTTCTTGAGCCTGTAAGCCTCACATAGAATCTAGTAGTATTTCAGGAGCCAAGTAAAGTGAATATAGATTGCTAGCTGACTTCACCCACTTCAAACATTTGATGCTCAGTCACCAAAATGAATGCTAGAAACAGTAATGTTCAGTAATGAAATTAATTAACCACTTTCTATCAAGTCTCCTACACCTGAGAAAACTAAAGCCAGGGATATCTCTATTTTTATTTACGAGTACTAAAAAGCAAAACTAAATTCTATTTTTAACAGAACCTATTTAAAGGACAAAATAAAAATAAAGTAGGTATGTATTCTATCTTCATCCCGAGTGATACATGATGATTTTCCTTTGTTTTCTCAGGAGATAAAAATTATTTCAAATTTTTCCTCAAGTTGGAGAGACTGATAGGAAATAAATGACAACTAAAGGAAAAAACTCAAATTATATTTTTTCTAGTGTTTACCATATTCTTCACATCAAAAGCTCTTTTGCTCTGAAACTCAAATATATAAACTAGTAATAAGTGTAATTTTTATCGACTGCATACATTCTACAGCTTGCTCTCTTAGTCTTATTCTGCTATTTATTTAGCCATATACTCACATTACCTTCAAGGGAACAGTCCAGTTTCACTATATGTATCATAATCTTAATCCTGCTTTTTTTTTTGCCCTCCCTTTTTAATTTTTATTTTTATTGAAGTATTGTCAGTTTACAATATTGTATCAGTTTCTGGTGTACCGCATAATAGTTCAGTCATACATATACATACATATATTCATTTTCATATTTTTCATTATAGGTTACTACAAGATACTAAATATAGTTCTCTGTGCTGTACAGTATGAACTTATTGTTTATCTATTTTATATATAGTAGTTAGTATCTGCAAATCTTGAACTCTCAATTTATCCCTTCCCAACTCTTCCCCCTCTGGTAACCATAAGTTTGTTTTCTATGCTGTGAGTCTATTTCTGTTTTGTAAATAATTTTATTTGTCTTTTTTTTTTTTGATTCCACGTATAAGTAATATCATATGGTATTTTTCTTTCTCTTTCTGGCTTACTTCACTTAGAAGGACAATCTCCAGGTCCACCCATGTTGCAGCAAGTGGCATTTTATTTTTTATGGCTGAGCAATATTCCATTTTATATATATATAAAATATGTGATATCATATCTTCTTTATCCAATCATCTGCCCATGGATATTTAGGTTGTTTTCATGTCTTGGCTATTGTACATAGTGCTGCTATGAACACTGGAATGCATGTATCTTTTTGAAGTAGAGTTTTCTCCAGATACATGGCCAGTAGTGGGACTGCTGGATCATGTGGTCAGTCTGTTTTTAGTTTTTTAAGGAATCTCCATACTGTTTTCTATTAATGGCCTCACTAAACTACATTCCCACCAGCAGTGTAGGGAGGTTCCCTTTTCTCTACACCCTCTTCAGCATTTATTATTTGTGGACTTTTTAATGATGGCCATTCTGACTTGTGTGAGGTGATAACCACATTGTAGTTTTGATTTTTCATTTCTCTAATAATTAGTGATAGTGAGCATTTTTTTCATGTGCCTATTGGCCATTTGTATGCCTTTGTTGGAGAACTGCTTGTTGAGGTCTTCTATTTTTGGATTGGGTTGTTTGTTTTTTTGTTATTAAAAATGTATGAGCTATTTGTATATTCTGGAAATTAAGCCCTTGTCAGTCTCATCACTTGCAAATATTTTCTCCCATTCTGTTGGTTGTCTTTTTGTTTTGCTTATGGTTTCCTTTGCTGTACAAAAGCTTGTAAGTTTAATTAGGTCCCACTTGTTTATTTTTGCTTTTACCTCTATTGCCTGGTTAGACTGCCCTAGAAGAACATTGCTGAGATTTATGTCAGAGAATGTTTTGCATATGTTTTCTTCTAGGAGGTTTATAGTGTCTTGTCTTATGTTTAAGTCTTTAAGCCATTTTGAGTTTATTTTTGTATAAGGTGTGAGGGAGTGTTCTATCTTCATTGATTTACATGCAGCTGTCCAACTTACCCAGCTCCACTTGCTGAAGAGACTGTCTTTTCTCCATTGTGTATTCTTGCCACCTTTGTCGAAGATGAATTGACTGTAGATGTGTGGGGTTTTGTCCCCCTTGCAAAAGGATTTTACTTTACCTCTGGCATTCATTCATTACCCATTGATGAATCTTTTTTTCTTCTCTTGTTTTACCCATCCTTAAAGATGACAGGAATTAAGTCATAGTAAAATAGAGAAAAAAAAAATTTTTCCCTTAACTTGGAGAGCAGTAGCTTTTGTTTTTCAGTGAGTTTTTAGAATGTGCTAAACGTTCTGTTGTTCTCACATTACTACATGAGCAATGTACTAGATTGGTCCACTTTTATAGATAAGAAAACGGGCGCTAGAAGTGATGATAGGAGTGCTGTGTGCTCATTTCCTGAGGAACGAGGCTGATTGAGAGCCTGTGTGACTCGGGTTTGAGCTCAGCACAGTGCCCACCCCTCCCACCGCATTTGGGCTATGGAGCAGATTCATCTGATCCTGTGTCGTGTGCAGGGATCATACCTTTCTCTCTGGTTGCCTTCTTTTCTGTCTCAAGTGCAATAACATTGAGAAGGATGAATTATTATGTGAATAACTCTGATACACCTACTTTTCATGCTTGGCAGCTGCTTTTTAGAAAAGTTTGGTTGTAGCTTTCAAATGCCTTTAGTAAATTACCTTTTCAGATTTTTATCAGACATGTTTTAATATCTCTTAGAGCATAAATTCCTGGCATAGGGAACTTGTTTAAATACAACTTTTACAAATAAACACATAAGCCTTGAAGATTAACAGCAAATGACTCAGAACAATACTTGATATGTTACATCTCTTTACTTTGGAAATGATAATAGATTTTTACTTCACACATTTAAATTTGGATTATAATTTCAATGATCTTAAAAATATTAAAGGCCACATCTTCACGAACTAGGTGTTTATGCATAGCCATAAGGGGTTAATCGAGCATAGACAGCACACACTTGAGACTCCAAATTGAATAATTTGATTTGTAAACAGGTACTTAGTGTACAAGATGCCATTACACATGCAATTATCTGCCTTCAATTAATTGTGTGCATCTCTAAGGAGCAACTTAAGAATGTTTGTTTCAGTTTCACTAGCTGTAAGGCCTGATATCTATAAACATTTATTTTACTTATGCTATCGCTTTGACCTTTGGAAAAGTACATTGCTAACAGCAATAATTATGCGCCTATCAGGAAAGATTGGGACTGGAATAATCATACCCCAAGTTTAAGTCATTCTCCTCTGATCAGTCCCCTCTCTCCCATGCAAGATACATGCCCAGAAAGAAAACCAAGCTCAGGCTTCTCACTAGGATGGTGAAGCATGTATTATGAAATCTGTATTTGTTAATATAGAATTGCCCTTAGTTTAAAAACTCCTATAATAAACTGGGTATCAATTGCATCAAAGCTAGGATAAAGGTAAGACACAATATGGGCCTTTGAATAGAGCTTCAAAGCATCATTTTAGGGCTGCCTTTAGGGAGAGAGCTTTCTTCTCTCCCATCTCTTTGGTTATGAAAAGACATTCCTTGTTTAGCTTCTGAGAAATCCATAATTTTCTGTATTACTGTTAATTTAGAAATTTAGTTCTACTAACATGGGAGTGATTGATCCGCCTCTTCACCCCTGTTCTCATCTTCTTCCACCTCTGCCTCCCCCTCTTCCTTCTTCCTCACAATCTCACAGAGCTCGAAATTATAACTTCAAAACACGTAGAAGGAAACACTATGGACCCTACAGCCTCCTAAGCAAGTCCAAGGCCTTATTTATCTTTCTGCCTCAGCTTTTAATGCGTGAGTGATCGTCACATTCATAGTAACCAATGAATTATCGCTGAGTGAATGAGTATTTTTTCCCTTAAACATCAAAATGGTGATGTCATTCTGGAAATTCTGAGACTGCCAGTGTGCCAGCCTTCAATCTGCTCTTTTTCTTTTACTTTCATCTATTGTATATGAGAGCCATGCAAAAGATACACGTGAAAGGATATGGAACCCTTAAACAAATATAAGGTTGAATTCTTAAAACAATAACGATTTTACTGGTATGCCAAAAAGATCACTCATTCATGTGACGAATACATTTGAACACCTACTATGCTGCAAGCCTGGTTCTAGGCACTGAAATGTCAAGAATGAATAAAACAAATATTTCAGGCCTCAAGAAACATATGTTTTAGTGGAGGATGGAAAATAAACCAACTAAGTGTGTAAAGTATGTAATACTCTAGAGGAAGTGCTAAGGAGAAGGAAAAATAGTAAGGAAGTGGGATGTGGAGTATCAGAGAGGCTTGACATTTTCTGTATGGTGGTTGGGAGAGGCCTCCGTGAGCTGACTTTTGAGTCACGACCTGAAAGGGAGAATGGAGATAATCATGCAGCTGTTGCTGGGAATAAGATTTTAGGTAAAGGGAACAACATGTAAGGGACCTAAGGTGGGAATTGCCAAGCTTGCTCAAATAACAGAAGGGATATCAGTGTGACTGGATGAGTGTTGAGGTAGGGGATGGAATAATAGAAGTGATGTCAAGACAAGAAAGAAGTTGGGTCAATGTAGTTTATGTTGGTCACAGAATTTTACTCTAAGTTAGATAGGAAGCCAGTAGAGAACTTGGAGCAGAGTTTCAATGGTAAAATTCTGGCTGTTGTGTTGAAAATTAACTGCAAAAAAGAAACAGGCAGAAGTGGGACAGACAGATAGGAGGCTATTGCTTTTCTAGGCAGAAGAAGATGATGCCTTGGACCAAATCGGGATCAGTATGAATAGGGTTACTGTTACGGGCTGAACTGAGTCCCTCTGAAATTTATATGTTGAAGACCTACTGCCCAGTACCAGAGAATGTGACTCTGAAGATAGAACCTTTAAAAAGGCAGTTAAGTTAAAACAAGGCAGTTAGGGGGCTAATCCAACCCCTAACCCAGTGAGACTGGTGTCCTTATAAGAAGAGGAGATTAGGACATAAAAAAAGACAACAGGGATGGGCATGCACAGAGAAGAGGTTATGCTGTGGACACAGTAATAAGGCAAGTCAAAGAGAGAAGCCTCAGGAAAAAAAAATCCTTCCCGCGCCTTGGTGTTGGACTTCCAGCCTTCACAGCTGTGGGAAAATACATGTCTGCTGTTTAAGCACCTCAGTCTGTGGCATTCTGTTACGGCAGCCCAAGCTGACTAATACCGTCACTAAGGATGAAGATGATTGGTCAGATTGTAGATATATATTTAAAATAGACCCTACAAAATTGTCTGATGAAGCCAATTTGAGGTGTGAAAGAAAGGAGAATCAAGAATGACACCTCAGACTTTGACCCGGCAGCTAGCAGAATTGGAGTTGTCATTGACTGACACAGGAAAGATTCCAAGAAGAATTGGTTTGTGGGGGAACATCTCAATTTGGACTCCCTTGACACATGAGGATTTGAGTGCATGAAGTTTGGGAAGTTTAAAGAACAAGAGTAGGGAACTGTGGAGGTGAAATAAGAAAAGGAAGGTTGCCACTCTGGAAGTTCTACTAAGCCAGCTGACAGAGAGAGTGTTGGAAGGCTTAAGGCTGTGAGAAACCTCCAGGAAACAGCACTGAAGGTAGCTCTGAATTATCCTACCTTGGCAGTGAGAAAGTGGATATTGTTATCAGCTTCCAGTCACTGGTTGGATGGTGTTGATTCCACAGCACTTTTGGCTTCATAGTGGGTTTCTACAGTGGCATGCAAGAGTCCTTGGGTCCAGAAGTGCAGGTACTGGCAGTTGGAAATGGGAAGTCAACTAGAGTTTCTCAGTGAGTGAGTTTGAGAAAGTTTCAGTGAGTTTGTAGAGGCATATGGGAGAGGAAAAGACAGCGATTACTACAAGGAGTAAGCCGGAGCTTGTGGGGACCAAGTGAAGCTTGAGATTCTCTTAGACATCCAATTGGAAGTGTCAGTAACAATCTGGAGTGAAAGCATTGTCAGTGTGACATCTAGTGTAGCAATTTTAACCCAAAGAGTAGGAAAAAAGAAAGAACTGAAAAAAGTAGTTTCCTATGAGGTAACTGAATTTTAGCCATAATACATACTGTTTAACTCAAGGTAAATCAAAGTATTTATTCCACATTTACAAAAAAGAAAAAAATTGCAAGGCCAGATTATGTCATCTTTATTCAAGGATCAAAATTATAGCTATTTGTCCTCTTATATCGTTAATTTTAAAATTACAGACTATAATCTCAAAAGGATTTTGTTGAGGACTTATTATTTTATTATAAGTTCAGTTGTTTAAAATGAATTAATTCTAATGACTCAAGTTGTATATAAATTCCTACCATCAGTACTCTGAATCATCCTACCTTGGCAGTGAGAAAGTGGATATTGTTATCCACTTCCGGTCACTGGTTGGTTGGTGTTGATTCCACAGCACTTTTGGCTTCATAGAACAGAAGTCTAAAGCATTATATGGAAATTCTAATTAAATGTGAATCTTTCTCCAAATGGATCCAGAAGGCTTCATAATAGTTATGTCCACAGAGTTATTTCATAAACATTTTCAGGGTAAGAATATTGCTTTTAAAGCTAGTCTTCCTAATTTTTTATTGGAAACAAAGCTTTCCTAGATTTAGAGATTTCTGAAACAAGTACTCGCAAATAACTAAAACACAACATGTTTAAGTATAAACCTGATCTAGCCCATAAAAAACCTGTTCTTCCTTACAGGTTCCTTATCTATGTCATGCTTATTACCATTCACTCAGTCTTCCAAGTAAGGATATTGGGAGTCATGCTTCCTTTCTTCTTCTCTCTCAGCGAGTGGCACAATCATCCAGGTACGAAGGTCCAGAATTCTAGGAGTCCTCCCATTTTTCTTATATACAGTCCATCAGTACACCCTGTCAACTTGACCTCCAAAACATATCCCAATATAAATCCAGAAAGTCTACTTCTTTCCATCTCTACACCTCTCCAATGGCTATTTATCTTAAAGGAATAAAATCCAAACTTCCTAGACAGGGTTACAAAACTCCACATAATCTGGTTCCTCAGTCTTACTCTGACATTTTGATGTCATCTCATATCATGGTACCCTCTCCCATTGTGCTCAGATACTCTGAACTTTTTATTACTTATTTTAGCCCAGCTAATCCACTTCCAAATTTTGGTTCAGGTGTCTTAAAGAATGAAGAGGACATAATCAAGTTAAGTGTAGTAATGTGCAATCAAAAGAGCTTTGCACTGTGGTTATTAAGAGCACAGCCGTGGTGTGTGATGGGGACCACAAGAAGTTTAATGTTACTGCAGCATAAGCAGGGAATGATGTGGGACAAGTCTGGAAGGTTAGCAGGAATGGGATTATGGAAGGCCTTCTAGACTTTGTTGGATTTTATATTTTTGTTAGAGATACGTGATCAAGACTCTTTGTGGAATATAATAAAGTGCTGTACACCTTCTCTAAGGAGGTGGGGAGGGACAGAAATCACCTAGAAGTATTTTAACATTTTGCATACAATTTCACAGGGTTCTGAACACCATTCTTGGACTGAGGTTAAAAATCCTTGTGAGTCCTTTGGAGTCATTGAATGATGTTAATCAGAATGGCATTTTAAATAGAGTATCATGATAACTTTTGTCAATAGAATGGATGTGAGTAAAACAGTATTGGAGATGAGAAGGATGCTTAGGAAAATATTCAAGAAGTCCATAAGTGATGATACAGGAAATGCTGGATTGTAGAGACATTATTTATCAGATGTGTCCAGAGGAAATAGTGATTGATTGTATATGGAGAGTGATGGAGAAAGAGTAGTAAATATCTCTCCCCAGGTTTTTGGTTTGAGTTCCTCATATTCTTCATGACACTTTGACTTTTGTCTGGTCACCTTTAATTTCTGTTAGTGAAGTCACTTATATTAAATCATGTGCTATTTTACTTTATATTTTGACTCCTCAGAGAGTTGGACAGTTTTGAGTGGATAAATAATCTAGGCACTTAATAAATATAGTCAATCCTTATTATTCAAGGTATTAATGTTCTATGATAAACACTAGGTTAGCAAATACTGAACAGTTGTTCCTAGGGAAGAAATAGGGTTAGAGCCCTACAAGCCACATGTCTTTTCCATAGGCCAGTATGTAACCTTGTTTTATGTGTATTTCAGTTTCAAGAAACCTTATTTAGTATGTATTGTTGCATGACATTGAATTCCAGATAAGCAGCACTATAACTTATGCCTGAATAAAGCTTGTCTGTTTAATATACATATTTTTTCCATAAGGTACATCACAGCCTTCCTTCTTGCACTTAGAACACTAGCTAGCACTTCAGCAGTTCTCTTGGGGGGCATTTTCAATAGCAAAAGCACCAACAAAAAGCACAAAAATCTGGGAAATGTAGCAGTAAACAGCACAAAAACCATTGGTATGAGAGCTGAATCAAGATGGCGGAGTGTCATCTTATTCAACCTCAGCTGGCTTAGTATGCTGTTGAGGAACTCAAGTTTTCCAATGCTGTGTGTGTCTGCAAATGACAGCGACGTACCCTAAGTATTGGTTTTGGTGTTACAAATATATTTTAGCAAGTGGACAAATAATAAATCCACAGATAATGTGGATCAACTGCACATTTTTATATTTAAATATTTTAAAACACACAAAGAACATATCCGTCCAATGTACCCAACACCCAGATTTGCCAATTATAAAGGTTTTCCCACGTTTCCTTATTCATCACATTTTCTTCTCTTGTTGCTCTTTGCTGAAATGTTTTAGAAGTTAATTCCAGATGTGATGTCATTTCACACCTATGCATTCCTAAAAAATAAGGAATTTCCTTTTTACAACTGCAATGCCATTATCACATCTTACAAAATTAACATTAATTCCTTTGAATTACCTAATACAGATCATCAAATATTTCTAAGCAGAAGTTATCTCTACAGGTTTGATCATATGCAAATTTGGCAAAACTGGTTCTCAACCTTGTCTGCTCACTAGAACCACCAGGGAGAATTAAAAACCCAGCTCCCTAAGCACAGGTCCCACCTCCAGAGATCTGATGTAATTGGTCTGAGGTACAGACTGAGCATGCTTTTTGTTTGTTTGTTTGTTTTTATTTTTTTCGAAAGCTCTTTAGGCAGCTCTAATGTGTGGCCAAGGTTAAGAACAACTGTTGTATCAGTGGTAGGCTTGCCCCAAATCTAGTGATGCTAAGGATTATCGGTAAAGTCTGATGAGGACTGTGACTCTCTCCTTTGCAAAGTTCACCAACCACCTTTGATGGAATGTGTCTTTTGAATTTAATTAATTTTAGGATGTTAGATCAGAAAGTTATGAAGCCAATAACCAAACTAATTTATCAGCTACTCCCTTAGTGCCTTAAAGGGCCTATTTTTCCCCTCAAAATGCTTACATTAATTCCCAATATGTTTGGAAAATAAAATTGAACATTTAGAAGAAAGCTTAAAACACATAATTCACTTTTGAAAGAAATATACTTAAAATATTTGTTAATTCTGATTGAATTTTATAAGAATAAAAATACTCACATATGAATATTTTTAAAAGTTAAAGAATTTAACAGAATGATTTTTAAGATAATATATAAATTCTGTGCTTGAGCAAATGGGCTCCAAATGGATGAGATTATCGTGGCACTAAAAATATTAAAGCCATCAAACATAGCAATGCTAAAACTATGAAAAACAGCTTAGAGAACAGTGCAAAGTTTTAAAACAACATAGATGAAAATTGACCTGAGAAAATTAAAATGGAACATATTTTTAAGTTACATACTAAAGCTTTGCCTTATTTGCAACAATCTGACTTGAAAAAAAAAAAAACTTGTGTATTTTATTTAACAAGTTCAGAATTTTAAATGTTCACCTTCATCTGTGAGGTATCTCTGACAGAAGCTGAGGAATATTTTGCAAAACCGCTAAAACCCTTGGGAGATTTATCATTGGAGAATAGCCACATAAGTATATTTCTGTCTGTGACTTAGTGAATAATGATATAATGGTGGGTCATTTTTATTATATCTCTTTATCTGTTACAAATTGCTTTCTAATAAAAATGTAACTTGAGATTCACAATAATTTGAGTTAAATAGGGCCAGCAGTTATTATCCCTAAATAAATTGAGGTTTAAATGTTTGACTTGCCCAAGGTAACAAAGCTTGTACATTTTGAGATTCATATCACTTAGAGATCAAGAGATTTACAAGGCGATAGGCATGTAGATGAAAGAAGCCAGGCTTATTGTCTGAGAACTTCATTTGCACCTTTTTACTTTCAGAGACAAGAGCTATAAATAGCTGTTGCTAATGCTCTCAGCGATTTCTATATAAAGGTTCCACAAAGTAGAAAGAATCACAGTGTAAACTAAAGGGAAAAGACACGTAAAACAACCAATGAGTGAGAAGTTAGAAATGGATGTAGAGTCATATTATTCTTTAGGAACAAAGTAGAATAAAAAAGAAAACAGAAGGAGTGTGGATTGTAGACTTGTACATGGTAAGAAGCAATACAGTTTAATAAAACCATAAATGAAAGCAGCATGACCTGTGGATGCAATTATCTCTGCCTTGGAGCTCTACAACATTACCTATTCCAATGAAATACAGCTCACTTTATTTTAATTGAATGAACCTGCCTAGCTGGAAACACTTCTCTGACAGTTATTCTGTTGGAATCTCAGTATCTTAGTGAATTAACTGAAAGATGTGTCTTAGAAAGAAGAAACAGTGAGACAAAGACAGGAGAGATTTGGGAAAGTGTAGTGATAAAGAAACAGGCCAAATAAAACTTACTGTCCAGGTGTCCTGGACTGCAGAAAATGTATGTATACACACTCATACACACATACACACACACACACATATTTGAATGCAATTTAGAGAAGAATGTAATTATAACAAATTCTGTTTGTTTACTTAAAATTTTATTACGCTACGTGAACAGAGATTCAACTTATATTTCTTATCTCCTTATATTTCTCCTATAAATCACTCTCTGGAGGTCTTGAGGCAACAGTTAAGTTGACATACCTGATCTTATCTCCAGCCTTTAATCTAGAGCTAAATTCAGTTTAACTAAGTTTAAAATAATAGCTAAAGAAAGCTAAATAGGCCTCAGATGTCAGTGCACGTTAGTAAACAGGTAGCCATTGTGCAGGAAGACCTCTACGAGAAACACTAACAAAGCAGAACTGAATAATACCGATGTTTCAGACTCAGTGAAAACCAATTACAGAAAAGCAACCCTGAGTTCCATTGAGCTGGAAAGTATTATTTAGCTACCATTAGAAAAGATGAACTAAGATACCTCACTAAGAACCTTATTAAAATCCTCTGTCATTGTAATTTTAATAAGTAGCTAGATAAAATCTAAACGTTTGGAAGAGTTTTACATTATATAAAGGAAGATTTAAGGTCTAATCATGTAGGTCCTGGTAGCAGTTCTGCCCCTTACTAGTTGGGTGGTATTCAGAAATTCATTTAAATTTTGTAGCTCTTGGTTTCTGCCTCTCTGTAAAAGGGTCAGGTTAGTAACATATTAAGATTACAAAAATTGGTGACTACACAATTAGATCTGTGTTGAAGGAGTAAAGTATACTTTGTTTTATTAGAATTAAATCACATACTGATTGAAATTTTTCTAAAAAATATATAATCTATTGGCGATTGAAGAAAACTTAATTCTTTTCTCAGCTGATGTACTAGTATTTAAAATACCATGTTCCCAATTAACTGCATTTGCCAACTAATAGTACTCTTCATTCAAACATTCATTTTTTCATTTGTTTAACCAATACTTCTGAAGCAATGTCTATGTTCTATATCCTGTACTCTGCCATGGGCATGTGGTAGTGTGCCCTGCTGCCTGGAACATAGATTCTACTGAGAGAAGCAGAGAGGAAGCAAAGAAAAAGACAAAAATGTAGTTCCACGTGCTGAAAATTGATTAGAAGAACACAATGTTTAGAAGTGTAATAATGGAGAATCTCCTGTATATTTGGAGAAGAGGGAAGGCCTATCTGAAAATGAGAAGAGGCTGCCCAGCAGCCTAAGTGGAGAAATGAATGAGATCCCATGTGAGAAAGTTTTGAGGAAATGAAGGAACGTTGTGGGACTAAGTGCTGAAGAGAAAGACAGCCTAAGAGAAGAATGAGAGGCAGGTAAAAGAGCCATGTAATATAGAGTATTTAAACTTCTTTAAGGGGTTTAGGGCACTACTTACGGGCCACTGAAAACCATCACAGACTTGTAAGCTTGGGAGTGGTGGAAATAATTTACATGTTAAAAAGATCATCCTGATAGTTGGTCAAAAATTAGATAGTAGGGAGGGCAATAGCAAAGTACAGAGCTAGACATTGGAAAGGAGAAGTTGTTGTCAATGGTAGAAAAGATGGGAAAAAACCTTAATAGTATTTAAGTGATGATGTGCTTTTCTAATGACCAAGGTTGTTACCAACCTTCCCAGCTGTGGAGTTTTGTTTTGGGTTGTTTGTTTCCACCAGAATTACTCAGTTCTTGGGTCCAGGCAAGAAGAAAGTGGAGTGTCAAGAATATGCATTTGCAAGAGTATGATTGCTATGGATCATGAAATGTAGGTGGTGTAAGGAGGCAATAGGAGGAGGAGGAAGTTGATAGATACTATGTGGTGGGATTCACAGACTCAGTCTCCAAGATTCTGTAGAATTATAACACGGGGCAAGGGTGTTCTTTACGGCAGGTGAACTGAAAGGATGAAATGTTGTGTTCAGAGAGTAGAGTATTACAGTGAGAAATTTTAGAGATGGTGCATCACTCTATGTGGATGTCACCAAATGATGAAAGGCATGAAAAGAAGCTAGAAGACTGGGGCATGACTGCATTGATGGATGAATTAATGTTAACATGGGACTTATGCCATAGCCTTTGTAGCTTAGCTCTGTGCCTTAATGATACCTGAGCAATTTATAGAAATGTCTGTTACCCAAGAGATAGGCTCAGAACTTTTTGAAATCACATTGAGTGTGATTTTTATTAATTTTACTGCCATATCATGTTACTGAAAAGCTGTCATAATCAATATAAATTAGTGTTAATGCAGAATTATTTCAGAATTTTAATACCTTTCCAACAACCTTTTAAATTGAACAAGTGGTTAGCAATGTACTGGCCTGTCATTTAAAAAAAATTATGTGGCTGATTATTTAAAAAACAATAACTGAGAAATCTGAAAATATGGTGAGATGAAATAATATATGTGAGAAAATTATCTGTCACTCAGATAATTAAGTTCAAAAGAGTGTGAAGCCCCATTCCATAATCAAAATTTGCTGGAGTCTATAATTTTATATGTACAAAAGTTTAGGACATTTAAAACTAGTTCTGCCCACAAGTCACCAACTCAAACATAAGTAATATGTAACAATTGTCTTTGACCACAGTTTAGAATCTACATAATGTAAATCCTTAAAATTTAAATATGTGTATGTGTATTTGTATACTATGTTTTAAATGAAATTTAAATAGTATAGTTGTGCTTTGGTTATTTAAGAATCATCATCAAAATCTTACATTTGTTATTGAACTTCTTTCTCATGGCTCACAATGTATTTCTATAATTAGATCACAAATTTTGTTAGGACACATACCATGTATTTTTTCCTTGAATATAATTTTTCTTTGTTAAGACTTTTTTAAAGTAGTTTAATGTTCACAACAAAATTGAGAAGGTACTGAGATTTCAAATATACCCCATGCACCCACACATGCATAGCCCCCCAATTACCAACATTCCCCCAGAATGGTATGTTAATTTTCCATTGACATACTTACATTTACATATCATAATCACCTGAAGTCCATAGTTTATAGTAGGATTAACTCATGGTATTGTATAATCCATAAGTTTGGGAAGACATATAATGACATATTCATCATTGTAGTATCATCCAGAGTATTTTCACTGCCCCTTAAATCCTTTGTGCTCTATTCATTTTCTCCCCTGACCCGCAACCACTTATCTTTTCACTGCCTCCACAGTTTTGCCTTTTCCAGAATGTCATATAGGTTGTTATCATGTAGTACGTAGCCTTTTCAGGTTAGCTTATTTCAGTTACTAATAAGCATATAAGTTTCCTTTATGTCTTTTCATGGCTTGATTTTTTAGTGCCAAATAATATTCCATTGTTCAGATGTACCATGCTTTATTCATCCACTCACCTACTGAAGGACATCTTGGTTGCTTACATGTTTTGGCAGTTATGAATAGAGCTGCTAGAAAGATCCATGTGCAGGTTTTTGTGAGGATAAATGATTTCAACTTTCTCGGTAAATATAAAGGAGTGAAAATGCTGAATTGTATGGTAAAGGATGTATTTACTTTCGTAGGAAACTACAAAACTGTTCTTCAAAGTGGCTGTGCCATTTTGCATTCCCATCAACAATAAATGAGAGTTCCTGTTGCTCCATATCCTCAGCAGCATTTAGTGATATCAGTGTTTCAGAATTTGGCCATTCTAATAGGTGTGTAGTGGTATCTTTTTTTTTTTAATTAGCAATTCATTAATGGCATGATGTGCAGCACTTTTTCATATGCTTATTTGCCATTCATACATCTTTTTTGATGAAGTGTCTTTTCAGGTCTTTTGCCCATTTTTAAGTCAAGTGTTTATGTTCTTACTGAGTTTTAAAAGTGATTTGTGTATTTTGAATAATATTGTTTATCAGATGTGTCTTTAGCAAATTTTTTTGTAGTCTGGCTTGTATTCTCATTTTATTGAAATTATGTTTTGCAAACCAGAAGTGTTTAATTTTAGTGAAGTCCTGATTATGAATTATTTATTATTTAATTTTTGCCTAATTTATATTATTTAATTATTGCCTCTGATGTTTTATTTTAAAAGTTATGCCTATACCCAAGGTCATGTAGGATTTCTCCTGTATTATTATCTAGTTTTACACTTTTGCATTTTACATTAGAGTCTGATCCATTTAGAGTTAATTTTGGGGCAAGGTGTAAGTTGTGTATGTGTAGATTCATTTTCTTTGCATGGAAATATCTAGTTGTTTTAGCACCATTTGTGGAAAACACAATCTTTGCTCCATTGTATTGTCTTTGCTCCTTTGTCAAAAATCAGTTGACAGTACTTATGGGAGTCTATTTCTGGGCTCTATTCTGTTCCATTGATCCATTTGTTCTTGTACCAATACCACACTGTCTTAATTACTGTAGCTTAATAGGAAATCTTAAAGTGAAGTCGTATCAGTCCTCCAACTTTTTTCTCCATTTATATTGTCTTGGTTACTTAGGATCTTGTGCCTCTTCATATAAACTTTAGAATCAGTTTGTCAATATCCATAAAATAACTTGAGATTTTGTTTGGGATTACATTGAATCCATACATCAAATTGGGAATAAATAATGACCTCTTGACAATATTGACCCTTTCTATCCATGAACATAGAATACTTCTCCATTTATTTAGATTTTTAAAATTCAGTTCTTCAGAGTTTTGTAGTTTTCCTCATGTACTTTTTGTACATATCTTGTTAGATTTAAACCAAAGTATTCCATTTGGGGGGCTGCTAATGTAAATGGTATTTTGTTTTTAATATTAAATTCCACTTATTTATTGCTGGTATATAGGAAAGCAGTTGACTTTTGTATATTAATCGTGTATCTCTCACTTTAATCACTTACTAGATCCAGGTGGGGATTTTTTTCGTGTGTGTGTATGTGTCTTCTTTTGAATTTTCTATGCATATGATTATGTTATCTGTGAACAATCCGTATACATCTTGTTGCTGCTTTTTGCCTTTATCCCATTAGCATGGGATCTGTGGTGAAGTCTCCAATTATGATTAGTGGATTCATCTATTACTCCTACTGTAGTCTATCAGATTTTGCCTCAAAGTTTGACATACTATTGTTAGTCTCCTTCATGTTAAGGATTGTTATGACTTCTTGGAGAATTTAACCCTTTATTATATGTAATGCTCTTCTTGTCCCTGATAAATTTCCTTGCCTTTGAGGTCCACTCTGCCTGAAATTAACACAACTACTCATGCTTTCTTTTGATTAGTGTTAGTATGGTATATTTTTCCACTTCTTTTAAAAAAAAAAACTATATGTGTGTTTGTATTTAAAGTATGTTTCTTGTGTACAGTATACGATTGGGTATTGTTTTTCGGTCCACCTCAACAGTCTGTCTTTTAATGTATGCAATTAGACCACTGACATTCAAAGTAATTACTGATAGTTGAATTAGTAGCTACCATGTGTGTTTCTTATTTGTTGCTCTTGTTCCAATTTTTGTCTTCCACTATGTTTCTGTCCTTTGTGGCTTTATTTGAGCCTTTGATATAATTTTATTTTCTCTCGTCTCTTACCATATCTGTTATGCATCCGTTTTTTTTTTATGTTTGATCTGTGGTTGCCCTAGAATTTGCAATATATACTTAAAGCTTATTCAATTTCACTTTCAAATAACACTATACTACCTCCCAAGTAGTAGAGTACCTTATAGTAACAAAATAATACCAATTATCCTTTCCATCCTTTATATCACTGCTGTCATTTGTTTCATTTATATATAAGCATATATATATTATATATGTATATATTGTATATATAATCAGTTATATAGGTTAGTTTGTTTTTAAACTGGTTTCCCTCGAGGGCAGGGTTTTTTAAAGAACAGAGTACTCTAGAGTACATATTTCAAAATGTCTATCTGCCACACCTCCCCTCCACCCTCCATAGGAAGTGAGAGGACTTTTTTCCAGTATTAACTGTGGGAACCTGGTTGAGCTCCTGTAGGTAAACCTCATGATACTTTGGGGGAGTTCCTCTATGTCTGGGTCTCCTCAAGTTTTTAACTCATATAGTGTCCACATTGAACCTCCAGCAATTTAAGAATGAGAATTCAGGCTTTCCTACCCAGACATTGGTTCCTATGACTGTTTCTACTAGTAAGTCTGTTCCAATAAGTTGGGACTCCCTGTATTCTTCTGTCTCTGCAATCTTAAGTCTCGTATTTTGCTCTGTGTCCTTTCTGTTATAGATTAAAGAGGAATTGTTGATTTTTCAATCTCTTCAGCTTTTTACTTTGTTATTAAATTTTTATGCTTTTATGCTTCTTGCATGTGGAACTGGAAATTTGAAGTTCATTATAATTTATTAGCAATATATATTTGATGAGGTTTGAATAACTAGTGTGAGGAAATGAGGAACTCATATTTTCAGATTATCTTTCCCTTCCCCTTCTCCCATTATAATTCATCTTCCATCTTTCTACTCAACTGGATGGTAGAAAAGATTGGCCTGTGTCACAATTACAAGGTGTTTTTATAATAATAATAATAATTAACTATTTGAATACTTTACTGTGTGCTTTGTATTAACATTCTGCTTACATTTTTATCATTTATTCTTGACAGCAACTGTACAAGGTGGATCTTTTAATTCTAATGTTAGAGATGTGAAACCTGAGACTTAGTTAATTATTTTGCTTAAGTAAATGGCCAACTCCCTAAATTAACTCTACTCCTAACTTTATTCTCACCTTCCCAATTATACCTACTAGTATCACCAAATCATTTTCTCCTATGATAAGTTTGACACCACTACTTCTTCAAATTCTCATCTTGATGGACCATGTTGGAATAACACACTTGCATCTGCTTCTAGAAGACTCTAGATTTTTAAAGTGGTTTTAATTTTTCACCAGTTGTGTTTAACTTTTATACAGTGCCATACTAATTTTGTCAATTACTCAAAATTAAGATTTTGCTTAATATACCCTAACTCTATTTTAACAGTGGTAATTCTATTTTAAATCACAATTTTACTACCATAGCAAGAGTTCAAACCAGATTTAATTGTTACAGATACACTATTATAAAGTATATTAAAAGTCTTTAAAGACAATTGATAACATTTTAGGAGATATACCTATATCCTTCTTCAAATCTCACTCTTTATTTATCTTCCTATCTATTCTCCAGTTATGGCAGGTATTTCTCCCCTGTAATTTATTCTCTTTTTCTGCTGTGGAAATAGAATACCTCAATTTCTGTTTTGAAGACCACATTCTCCATCTCCCTTGAGGCTAGACGTGCCCACGCACTATGGTCTGGATAATGAGTTGTAAAGAAAGCAAAATGTTACGTAGTGATTTCTGGAAACCATTCTTCAGAGACAGCGAGCATGAGCATATACCCTTATTCTTACCTTCTCTGTTCTGCTGATTAAAATACAGATGCTATTGTCGTTGATGGGATTTTAAGGTCACACGATGGAACAGAAAGGGTGCCCAAGTCCCTGATACTGTAATGCAACCTACCAAGACCTCAGTCTGCTTAACTGACTTTTAAATAAGAGGAAGAAAAGTATTTATTTACACTTCTCTTATATTTTTTATTTTATTTTATTACATACAGTTTAGCTTAATAGAAATGGATTTAGGACAAAAATCCTTCCTCTTCTCTACCGTCTGCCTCTCCATATTAGCACCATTGTTTTTAATTAAAGCTCCTATGTATTCCTTCACTGCACCATGGAAGAACTCTACCAAATACATCATCAAACTTAATTTTTATTTTTAAATTGTTGACTCTAGGAAAGTTCATTTCTTTCTGAGTTTTAATTCTTTTGTCTACTCATTGAGGTTGGTGATACCTGCCCTTGTCTTGCCTGGTGGCTCTCTTCCTGTGAAATCTAACACCTACAACTCTTGATCAAAAAGTTTAGAAACAGGGGGGGTACTTTGTGAGAAGTGCCAAATAACTCTGGAATCATTCACATTGTAGGACATTCTCCCTCAAGCCAGAAGTATTTTGTATATTAGGAGTTTGCTGTAAAAAGTTCACCGAGTGGTCTCTGGACAGGTGGATTTTGGGGTTTTATAAGGCTATTTTCTAGGCTTGAATCTCAGACCCTATCTGCTTTGGGCTGGAGTATGCTAGGTTTCTTCAGAATTCACAGGGTATTAATTAGGCTCCAGGCCTTTCTATAATAATAATAATAATAATATAATAATAATAATAATAATAATAATAATAATAATAATAATAATAATAATAATATAATGATGATGATGATGATGTGCTAAAAAGTGGTATCTTGATTATTAGTTTTCACCTTCTTTGTAATGTCTCTAAGCTAAATTTAAAATCAATACACATTAACATTTCCTTATGTGTATGCAGTTCTAATTCACAAGTATAGAAGCAAATGCCTTCACTGCAAGAAGACTGTTTTATGTGCCTTTAAATTTGAAACTCCCTATGAATTGAAGGGGATTGTCATGAGAATGCATCTGTTGAGCAACTTGCAGTTTGGCGAATATTCTTTAGGAAAATTACATTAGCATCAAAATGGCAACTTGCAGACTGAAAGGATATTACAATGGTTTGCAAATTCTCATCCTCCTTCACTTAAGAACTTGAAGGCAGCACCAGAAGCCATCTGGGCTGAGAGCTGTTGGTTGTCTATGTTCTGATATTACTGCTACTAATTGCAAAGCAGAAAGGAGGGGGGGAAAGTTCCCTGTATATGCCCTCCAACTGAAGGCAACACCAAATTTAACAAGTCAAAAAGATAGCATTGAATTATAGGTGTTCAAAATGCACTGAAGTCACTGGGATTAGTGCTGTCTGTTAAATATACTGCCTTGAATTCAGGGCTCTATTTGTGGAAGAGAAATAAAGAATAACAGAAGCTGATCAGTAAATGTTAAAGAAATAGAAAAGAAAAAACAGCCTAGAGCCCAAGGCAGTGAAGTTGGCTTAAGGCTAAATCATAACTTTCCTTTCGTAACCAGCAAAATGTGTAGAAGCCATTTCTCAATGTCTCTATGTATGAAATGTAGCAATGTTATGCCAAGCTATATGTTTATAATCAAAGGTAAGTGTGATGATAATATGATGGTTTTGAGGCCTATTGCATGTTGTATAGCAAAAACAAACAGACAAAAAACCCTTTAATTTAGAGTACTGATTAATAAATTACATTTGCTTGGAATATTGGGCAGTCAAAAATGCACTGCTCTCTCTCCAGGTCAGTCCATTTATTCAGTAGAGAGCAAAGACTCTGTGTCTTGCTAATTATATAGTGAAAATAATGGAATATCAGAGCAACCTTCTAAGAATCTGACTTGTTTTCTGTTAACTTTTTTCCAGTTTTATTGATCTATAATTCACATACATCACTGTGTAAGTTTAAGATGTACAGCATAATGATTTGACTTACATATATTGTGAAATAATTATTACAATATGTTTAATTAGCATCCATCACCATTAACCTTTTGACCCAGTGCCCAGTATGCCTGGTTTTAAGCATAATGTACTTCAGTCCAGATACTTCTGGGTCACTCCCAACAGAATAGGTAAAAGAACTGTCTTGCCACTTGGGGTCAGGCTGCAAAATAATATAATAATAATAATAATAATTTGTTATTTTAAATAATCATAACTCATATTTTAATGGAGATGTACAGTTTACAGTATGCTCTCATTTGATTATAGGCGGGTTTACCACTGTGTTTTTTGCATTTACTAAGAACTCAAGAGGTATTCGTGGATTAACTCTATAATCTTCTTGCTAATGCAACGGGTGAAATATTCAGTAACCCTGTTTACATCATCACCTCAGCTGTCTGGTCTATTGTGATAATTTCCACAGGGAAACTGCCTCCAAATACCAACACTACAGTTTTACTGAAAAGGGAGGAAGATTTAGCCTGACGATTAGTTAAGGATGTGGTTTTCTATGTTACTCAAAGGCAAAAGCTGTTTTGTTTACCTGGGGTACCAAATTCTACACCTGCAGTCACTTTGAAGCCATGGCTTGTCCCAATAGTATCCCAGTCACAACGATTTGTTCTTACAACGTTTTTTCATCTTGCTGAGCAATACTTAAGTGTGCTTTGGCATCAGATTGCTTTTGGGTTTTGTTCCATAATGTTTTTATTAAATGTGTATGCTAAAAGAGGAATGAGTCAGGGAATAAAAATTACCACTGGAAAACTGTAGCCAGGCAGGCTTCATAAATAATGCTTTGTTTTGATACTGATGTCAATCCAGCCAAGCCTTTTCAATGCCTATCTTTGTTATTCTGAATGTCGCAGATGCTAGCACTAGAGCTCGCTTGCTCTCTCTCCCTTTTTGTAAGAAATCACAGATAGAAGGATTGCAGATGAAACCATTACTGAAGATCAGAAATATGTTTTGCTACAAAATGAGAAGACCTCAGGATATGAATAAATGCAAAATGGAGAAAATTATAAATTTATTTACTGTCCCCATAATAATAATTAAAAAAAGGAATAAAAGAAAAAATAGGACTGTGAGCTAAGTGGAATGTTATTCTTACAAAATGCAATAAATGAGTTAGCAGTACTTATATTCAAATAGTTAAAAATATTACTGAGGAGAACAGAAGTCCTTTAATATGTATTGAACCAGTTGAGGTTGCACGTTTTCATACAAAAAAACCTCACAAGATGCATTAAGTAATATGTGCTTTATTTTCAAGTGGTTGCACGAGGTCATTTAATCATAAGATTGGGAAGATATGACAGACACCCCTTGTGACCCTTCCCATGAGTCATACCCTTCTGTGATCCCTTTAACTAGAGTGTGGGAGGACCTGTGACTTGCTTCTAGGCAAAAGAATATGGCAGAAATTATGCTTTTTTTTTTTTTACCTTAAATACTGTTTAGCAGACTGGAGCCAGAAATTCTCCTACTGGCCTTAAAGAAGCAAAAGGCCACGTTGGAAATCACCCAGGAAAAAGACACCATGGCAGGGAAGTGTGGGCAGCCTCTAGGACCTAAGAGGACCAAAGCCAGTAACCAGCAAGAAGCTGGAGCCCTCAGTCATAGAGCTGCCAGGAAATTAATTCTGCCCACAACCTGAATGAGCCCCCAAACAGATTCTTCCTTATTTCAGACTCTAGGTGAGAACACAGTCTGGTCAAATCTTGATTGTACAGACCAGAGGACCCAGCCAACACATGCTTGACTCAGCCCATAGAAGCTGTGAGACGCTAAATGTGTACATTTTTAAGCTCCTACCTGTGGAGCAGTTTGCTAAGTGGCAATAGAAAATGAATATACCCAGTGTCACCAAATTGAACAGAACTGTACTTTTTAATCTTTTTTTTTCTTTTTCATTTTTGGTGAGAATATTTAAGTTCTACTCTCAGCACATTTCAATTATGCTTTACATTATTATCAACTATACTCACCATGTTTTACATTAGCTCCTCAGACATTCATCTTATAGCTGAACATCTAAACCCTTTTACTAACGTCTCCCTATTTCCCCCACTCCTCAGCTCCTGCAACCAGTTTTCTACTATTTGTTTCATTGAATTTGGCTTATTAGATTTCACATGTAAGTAGTACAATGCCGTATTTTACTTTCTTGGTCTGACCTGTTTCATTTAGCATAATGCCCTCAGGGTCCATCTATGTTGGCCCAAATGCAGCATTTCCTTTTTTCTCATAGCTGAATAATATTCCACTGTGTGTGTGTTTGTGTGTGTGTGTAGTGTTTGTGTTTTTGTGTCACATCTTCTTTATTCATTCATCCATTGATGGGCGCTTAGGTTGTTTCCATAACTTGGCAAATATAAGTAATGCTGCAGTGAACACACAGTGCAGATACCTCTTCAGCAGCCTATTTTCATTTCCCTTGGATATATACCTCCAAGGGGAAATTCTGGATCATATGGAAGTTCTATTTTTAATTTTTTGAGGAACCTCTAGACTATTTCCATAGTTGATAAACCAATTTGCATTCTTACCAGTAGTGCCGAAGGTTTCCCCTTTCTCCACATCATCATCAACACTTATCTCTTGTCTTTTAGATGACAGTCGTTTCAACAGGTATGAAGCAATATCTCACTGCGGTATTGATTTGCATTTCCCTGATGGTTAGTGATGTGGAGCACTTTTATGTGTACCCTTTGGTCATTTGTATTTCTCTTTTGGAAAAATATTTATTCCTCTAACTGTTTCTTAATAAGATTTTTTTTGGATATTTGGGGTTGTATGAGTTCTTTATATATTTTAAAAATTAATCTTATCTAGATACAGGATTTTCAAATATTCCATTCTATAGGCTGCCTTTTCTTTTTGTTTCCTTTGCTATATGCAAAGGCTTTCTAGTTTGATATAGTCCCACATGTATACTTTTGCTTTTTTGCATTTGCTTTTGATGTCAAACCCAAAAACTTAATACCAAGACCAATGTCAAGGACCTTACTCCCTATGTTTTCTTCCAGGAGTTTTATGGTTTCAGGTCTTATATTTTACTCTTTAATCCATTTTGAGTTGATTTTTGTGTATGATGTAAGACAGTGGTCCAGTTTTATTCATTTGCATGTGGCTGTCTAGTTTTCCCATCATTATTTACTGAAGAGACTATCTCTTTTCCATTGTGTATCCATGGCTTCTTTGTCATAATTTAATTGATATATATTCATGGGTTTATTTCTGAGCTTTCTGTTCTTTTGATCTATGTCTAGTTTTACAAAACACCATGCTGTTTGACTACTGTAGCTTTGTAATAGGTTGAAATCAAGAAGTGTGATGTCTCCCATCTTGTTCTTTTTCAAGTTTGCTTTGGCTATTTGGGGGTCTTCTGTGACTCTATAAAATTATAAAATTTGTAGTATATGTAGCATTGCCATTGCAGAAGAATAGAATTTGGTGAATGGTTTTTCCAGAGCAGATTGACTTTCTGCAGAGTAAAATAAATGGCAGAACTGTTTTCAGGTTAAAGAACATAAATTTTAAAAGATGGAATTACATATTAGTTTTTAGCAAAATGAGACTAAAGTACTAGGAGTAATATATTATATGTTAAATGATAAAGATACAGTATTACTATTTTGAAATTTAAATCAATGTATCTTATAAATCTATATTATTGGAAAGAAGGAAATAATGTGAACTACTGGATGTTTGAAAAACTTGCTTGACTAAAATTAAAAGCTGCAGAATCTTAAGACTAAATACAAATGCATAATGTTAAGAAAAAACTGAATTTTGCATTATGTATGAATGGATTGGAAAAATTCACTGAAGAAATACTCCAAATTTTTATAAAGGATAGATACTAAGAATTTTGCTTTAAATTTTCATGAAATAGAATTTGGTTGGACATAACAAGGAAAGCCTATGACGATAATATTTGCTTAAAATTGTAGAACAGCTATAGAGGGTGAAAAATTGCTGTCTGTAGAATGAAAGAATGACTCAGTTACCATCCATCTTAGGTGATCCATAATTCTCCTTCAGCTGCTCTGAGAATGTGGGAGCCCTGTGGCTGCTCTGCTAGAAGTGCTGCCTACGAAACTGGAGCAGCAGCAGGGGCTGGTTATGGAGCACAAGTTCCGGTGCTTCAGCTCTTGGCTGTGTCTGCAGATCCCTGTACTTGTCACCAAACCAGTGCTCATGCCACAGCTACCTCTGCTGAACTGTCAAGGGCTAGAGTCAAACAGGTTCTCCCAGGTCTGGAGACCAGCCCTAGCAGAGGTCTTGGGAGAGCAGATAGAAGTGAGGTGGTCACCCTGGAAGCAAGAGATTCTCCTTGGTGACACCTCCATTGGATGACCTGGTACAGTAGGGCAGGGGCTATGGTGCCTGGAGGACATTGGGCTCCCGTGTGCCTCGTATCTGCTGGACATAATCAGTACAGGCTGGTGTCTTAACCGTTATTGCCCCTCAAAAAGAAAGAAATCTAATTTTTACTTTCAAATGTTGTTAGAGACACATTTCAGGACATACTTAGAGATGATCTCTCTCAAAGAATTGAAATTTTCCATTGCCTTTTTCATGAAATGTTTATTTGATGGAACTTTGTGTTTATCTGCTGAGAAAGCTCATGGCCGTAAATGACCTTGATGAGCTTCTTTCAGTTTCCATGTCCTTCCTGTCTGGATTTCAGACTCTGTCCTGTGTTTTCTTAACGCTGTTATCTTGGATAAAGTACCTACTTCATTTCTCTTTTCTCAAGTACCTCATCTAAAAATGAAGATAATACCTTACTGAAATGCCAAAATAAAGTAAGATTATAAATGCATAGTACTCAACTTTTGCATCTTTGTTTTTCCCATAAATATACAGTTTTAAATTATGACTGTGTTCTCTTCAAAAGGTCCAAATTTAATCCCTAAAACTTTTTAGGAGCAGGAACTCCAGCTTTCTTTCAGGAATCTCCAGAAATAAATTTTACTGCACCACAGTAAATTCAATGAAATATGAACTCTCACATATTTCCCACACTGACATCTTTTGAACTTTGCAAGAATTACATGTAAGCCTAAAGAAACTGCTGTTGACCTTTGCTTATACCTCAAATTTACAGTTAAAGGTTTGAAAGGTCAATGGTCTATTATTTTTCTACCTTTTGTATTTGTCTGTATGTAGGGGTGTAAAAGTGGCAAAAATAACAGAGCAAGTTAAAGTGTCTGATACTGCTCTGATATGCTGACCCTCACAAAGTCAGTATGTAAAGCACTGTGTTTGGTTGAAAGGCCAGCTATATCCTCTCTTCAAAGGACTCGCTGTCCTCCTCACCACTTTAATTCTCTTAAACAGATATTTACACAAGTATACCACTTAGTAGTATTTGAGTTATTACACTGTATGTTTTGATCTTTCACATCCATCATGATGCTAGTAATAAGATAGACAATAAAATTTTTTTTTCTCCAAAAACTATGAAGATAAGTAGACTGTCATCAATCACGTTAGAGTAAGTATAGGAAAAGTTAACGTCCTGTGTCAGTGGAAAGTTTTATATTATGGCTTCAGATAATGAAGATTAGCAAAGCACTTTTCCAAGATGCAATTCTGATTAGTTAAAATGAGTGAAAAATGATACTCTAATCTCACTGGAGTTTCCTAAGGACAGCCATCCCAGAAGTCTTAATAACAGTCACATGGCACAGTGGTTCTGGAACTTTTTCATAACTTCACCCAGTGAAGTTTCATTGACTTCCTGTGGCTTTAATCTGGTTGGGGAGATATGCCAATGTAGCTTCTGTAATGTAGAAGAAAGGAGAAAGCTGTAATTTGGGAACATTCTTCTGTCAAGTAATTTAGATTTGTTTGTTTCTTACTCTTAAATATGGTCTCTCTAATGTTGGATCTAGCCATTGACCAGAAGCACTGATCAGGAATGGCAGACTGAGAATACATTGCTCTCTGCATTGGTATGGCAATACTTGGATAAGGAGAAAATGAAACACCCTGGAAGTACTTCAAGACCAGCAGGACAAAGGCAAAAATGACAAGGCTAAAATTCTGATTGGTGATATCACTTTTCCCAAATGAAAGCTTTCTTCCTTGTTGGAACCTTCAGTCTATGAATTCATTCTTTATATTGAGCACATCTGTTGTCTTGGCATTTGGCCATTATTCCTGCAAAATAAGCATACTAAAATTTGAAGACAGTTCTCAAGCTCCTTAAATCTTCTGTTCAGAGATGTTAAATCATTCAATCTCTTACTCATTTTCTGATATGTGTTGTACATTCTTCTGCATCTTAATTTTAAATTTGTCACTTCATATATCTACCTTGTTTCCTAATTAAAGTGAGGTGTAGAAGGGAAAGGAGGAGGGAAAAAGAGCAAAAGATGGACCTTGCAAACAGATAGATGAACAAAGAAATAGAAGATTCTTTTTTTTTTTTTTTTTTTTTTTGGCTTTGTATCTTATTTGGAGTAAATATTTAACTCCAAATTCTGTTTGGAAGGGAGTGGCAGTGAATAACAGGATCACCATCAAACCCAAGGAAGTAGAAAGAAAATATGAAAAAGTGAGAGTAAGAGAAAATTAAAAACTGAATTGACAAAGTAGAAGGGAGGAGAGAGAGGGGGGAAAAAAGAAAGCTATGTAATAAAGTAAAAATAACATCCAGCATTTGTTGGGGGTTATTTATTTTCTGATCATTTAATGTTCACAACAATCCTGCAAGGGCTTTATCTTGAATTTTGCAGATCAAGACACTGACTCTGAGAGGCTTAAATAACTATTGTATGGTGAAACCAAGGTCTGCAAGAACGACTGTCTGATCCCAATGTGTAGGAATGCCATCATCTACTAAAACATAGTGGCTATTTTGATTTCCTGAAGAATCTTTTCTTGACTTTCATGATAAATAAAATTTCTTCAGGGGTAAAGAATCACTTTAGCCTCAAGGAATATGTGCCAAGGCACCTAAATGCATGGTTGACCTTTCATGTGACCCTGGCTATAAATTTACATGAGTAACAGCCTAGTTTTAAATTCTTAGGCTTTTAGTTTAATAAACATTAATATTCTTTCACACTTGAATGTATGCCAGTCATTTTAGGAAGGATAATTAAATTTTAATCAACTGATAGACTTCTATATTATCCAAAATTTAAAGAGTTTATTATAATTAAGACAATTTAAGCATGATAGGACTTTTCTAGGCATTCCAAAAAGGTGATTGTTAATTCTTTAAGTAAACCACAGGGCAAAATTAAAGCATGCAATTGAAAATAGGCATTTCAGAAGTCCATAATAAATTCAGCTTTTGAGATTTACACAGCTGTCTCTGTATTAAACAATGAAGAACAGATTGGGGGAGATTTTAGATTTATCAACCAAGTGGTAAGTGAATCTCTATACATTTCATGGGGTTTGATAAGCATCTAAGGTTTCTGGAAGTTACTAGAATTTTATCTCAAACCAATTTTTTAGTTAGAAAATGAATTATAATGTCCTGTGAGACTAAGCTTTTACAGATACATTGGGGTAAATCTTACTCATCCCTGGGATGACAAATGCTTTTTTGCATTGGTAATCATTCATTTACTCATTAACTACTCAGTACCTATAATGTGACTAGCATAAGGCTCAGGTAGTGAGGGCAGAGGTATAAATAAGATATGACCACTTCCTCTCAGATAAGTACACAATCTTGTAAAATGTGAAAAATAATTACCCTTCTGAGAAGTAAGTGCTAATAGAGGATGTAAGTAAGATCAAACTTCTGCCAGGAGTAGTGATTGAGGAAAGAGCATTCGCCAGGAAATACTCTTGAGAAGAAATGGCATTTTAGCAGAATTGAGTAAATTAATTAGATAAAATAGGTTTTCATTGTTCAGTGGTATTCTCAGAACAGACCTGTCAAAGTCCTACTTCCTGTTTCCGCCAAGTACTGCAGCTTGTCATTCTGGGAAACACTTTAAAAGCTGTTTTTGTCTTGTTTTTAACGAGATGATGTAATGCTTATGTTACTTTCCATGGAAAGACCACTCTTTTCCTCAAATATGAAGATTTCCTTTGTTACTCAAAAAACTGAAATTACAAGATTATTCATCCACTATAAATTGAACCTCTGAAATAAGAGGCACTCAAAGCCTGCAGGAGAGCACACAAGAAATTTCTGACCCTAGGATTTGCCAGAAAGGCACCTATAAGCAGTATTTCCCCTTCCTAAGAAAGAAGCCTTATGACCTGTCCCCATATCTATTCAGCCTTTCTTAGCTTCCCCCAAATCCCTATGCCACTCTCCACTAAAAACTCAACTTCACCCACTTAAGCTCCGTCCCTCCCTGGTCCACATTGTATTTTTGTCTCTTGGCTCATTTCAGCTAAAAGACTAATAGAATTTCTTCTGTAATGGCTCTCATAACCCTAGGCAGTTTCATATAAATGCAGCCATACTGTGAGCTTGTAGGCGTGATCTGGAGCCTTGAACTTCTAGAGATTTTTTTCTCCCTTACTGGAGAAACAGTCTTTAGCATAGCTACATATGCATCTCGAATTTTATTCTGCAAAATTATGCCTTTTAGCTTCATTTTTATTTTTATTTTATTTTTATTTCATTTTTATTGTTACAGGGACACAATAACAAAGATACATTGAAGAATTTCTTCAGGCTGTAAAAAAAATGAGTTAAAGGAGTTCACTTTTTCAGCATATTAAATTGTCAGAATAAAGTGATTAGCATAGTCATGGAATTTCAGATTGTCATAAAACCTGATAACATTTTCCTAGCCTGTTTACATTAAAGATAAAGTGAGACTCTGAGTCTCAATTTAACCTTCTTTCCTTCTTTAAACTTTAACCTTCTTTCCTTCTTTAAACTTTATTTTAAAATCTTTAAATTGTTTATAGCATGATTTGCACACTTTGTTTGAATGTGTTTAATTTTTATAATCAAAATTTTCAAAATAGAGTTGTTAGTATTTCCCCCTGACACTTTTAAAGATTTTTCAGTTATTGGCCAAAAACAAAGGCAAAACACATAGAAGTACCTCCGAATACCTGATTTTAAAGAGCAAATAGAAATTTCTGCCACTTAGACTAAAATACTCAGTAATTTAGTCTGCCTTACAGATGGATAGCATCAACAGCATCCCACAGAGAGAAAGATACATAAGCAAAATGTTTAAAAGTTGTAATATATCTAGTCTGATAATTGAGGTGTCTCCTCATTAGTTTTTCATTCTTGCCCAGGAAGAGTAATGGTTGTGTTTCCTTTCACTTACTCTAATCAAACGATTTGAACTAGTTTGCTAAAGGACTGGGAAAAAGAACATGTGAGAAGAAAGGAAAGCAAGTTTTCAGGGAAAATGAAGGAAAGAAAAATACAGTGAAGTCAGGCATAGAGCAAGTCCACGTGATGCGTGTCTTAACATGACTTACTACACGCAGTTGAGAGAAAGACCTCTGACCTTTTTTCTATTTTTGTAACGTTTACCCACTCATAGGTAAAATCACATCAGATTTTAGTGCAGTTGACTGAACAATATTATTTGAATTAATCCTCCTAGCTACTTTTATTTTTAATCAACATTCAAGAAAAAAATGGCTGTCTCCTTTTAGCTGCATGTTCTGCAGTTTTACTACATTTTTAATGTGAAAAAAAAATTCCTACTGAGTAGTAATAGTTATCCAGAGAAAACCATTTACGTTGTTCTCATAGGCAGTCAAACAGAAGGACTCTGAACAACAGTTGATCAGTATAAAACAGAATAAACATGTAGTAACAGAATAAAAGTGTAGTAACTATTTAAGAAATATAATCTGCACTGCCTCTGTCTCAGCATAGCGTGTCTAGCATGAATGTTTTTTATTTTTTAAATTACTAGTATCCTTTTATTATTATGATTTTTGCTACAAAGAGATGATAACCAGAAGAACAATTGAACAAATGACAATGTATTTTTCACTCTCTGGAAAAAGATGGGAAAAAAATTCAACTGCCTGTCACATTTTATCTTGGCTTTTTCATATGATATGAACACTTAAATGTATCCCCTCATTGATCTTTATATTTACCTGTTAATGTGAAACATTTCTAAAACTACATAGCATACCACAAATTTCTTGTAGACTTTGTGAAAATTGAAAAAATTATCAAAGAATGATGGTTTTCATATCAAATTAACATCAAACAGTAAGATATCACTTAGTCTTTATGATAGGATATGCAATAGGAAGAAGACCTAATTTATTTTTCAACAGAAAAGGGAAAAGCTTGTGTCAGAAAGTGTTATTAAAATACAACACTTGCCTGTTAGTGAGACTGTGCAGAATACATGAGAATTTGGAAAGTAAGTGCTAGGTGAAAACCTATTATGCATATGCTCTTTAATTTGCCACGCTGAATCATTTTCAAATTGTGATCACCCAAAGTAAAAACGGAATAGCTGTCATTAGTATCTAGTGGTGTGAAGGAAAAAATATATATATTTGACCTCAGTACTATAAAAAGGCTAAACTCTAAGCCCATCTATGTAAGTTAAATTTCAAGACTGAAACATATCATTGACTAACAAAAATTTTAATGAAAATCTAAACATAATTTAATCCTAAAAAACCAAGATACATAGTATTAAGTGGATCTCTAATACTATCAAATAGTTATTTTTAATGCTGTGAAATTGAAAAATAATACTATACATGTGATCAGAAGTAAAAAAGACATCTTTCAGGAAATAGAAACTTATTTTTTTGTATAACAAAATCAGCATGCATAGCACTGTAAAAATGCTAATTAAAATTGAAAGGATTACAGCATTATTTGTTCAACACATGTTTATTGAGTGCTGTTTAGTTTACCTTTGCTACGTAACAAATTACTACAAACACAGTGCTTAAAATAACCACTTGTTAGCTCATAATTGTGTAGATCAGAAGTCCAGGCATGGTGTGTAATGTAACACTCAGACATAAATGAGAAGATTTATTGCAGAAATTGGCTCACATGATCATAGAGCCTGAGAAGTCCCATAATCTTCTGTCTAGAACCAGAGGACCGGAAAAGTTGATGGTCTAACTCAGTTCAACTCCAAAGATCTGAAAGCCAGGGAAGCTGTTCATGGAAATCCGATACCAATTTGAAGGCCAAAGGAGCAGGAGCACCGATTTCTAAGGGCAAGAAAAGTTGGATTTCTCGGCTCAGAGAAGCAAATCCACCTTTCCTCTGCCTTTTGTTCTGTGGGGGCCCTCCATGGACTGGATGATGCCTACCTACTTGACTCAGTGCACCAATTCAAATGCTAATTTCTTCCAGAACCACCCTCAAGGACGCACCCAGAAATGTTTTACCAGCTATCTGGGCATCCCTTTGCCAAACAAGTTGACTCATACTGTCGACCATCACAAAATAGCAACTTAGCTGAGTTCTTCTGTGGAGACTCTGTGGAAAAATCCTCTTGCAGGCTTAATAAGATCGTTGGCAGAAATCACTTTCTTGCTGCAGTAGGATTGTAGCCCCCATTTCCTTGCTGGCTGTCAGTCAGGGGTGATTCTCAGCTCCCAAAGACTGCTCTCATTACTTGCCATGTGACCTTCTCCATCTCCAGACCTTGGGACACCAATAATCAGGGTTTGGAGTACAAGCAGAAGACCCAAAGAATTCTGAGAAGTTGTGAGTGACCAAAGAGATAGGAAGAAAACCTTGAGAATATGGTGTCATTGATGCAAGTGAAACAGGTATTTCAAAGAAGAGAAGGCGTCACACTCTGTCACTGCTTTTCATAGGTCAAGGAAGATGAGAGCTGAGACCTCACCATTGGATTTGGCAATGTGCAGAAGAATGTCCGTTTAGCAACAGTTTCAGCAGTGTTGCAGTAAATATTGAAGAGCAGGGGAGAAGAATTGAAGTAAAGCAGATGCGGAGATAACTCCTTTAAGAAGTTTTGCTGTGAAGTGTATAGGAGAGAGAGATACTAGAAGGCAGGGAAAATGTGGTCAAAATAGTTTGTTTTTACATGAGAAAAATGACAGCATGTTCGTATGCTAATGGGAATGATCTTCCATGTGAAAAATTGATGATGCTTTTGAATGACATCCTTGAGTAGGTCAGACGGAAAGGGATCTTAAGCACAAGTGGAGGAGTTGACCTTACTAGAGCAAGGAGAGTCCTTCCATAGGAAGAGGAGTGAAGGCAGAACATGGATTAGCTAGGTACAGCTGCTGGTAGCCAGATGGATGTGTAGGTGCCTGCGAATGTTTTGTTACTGATTTCTTCTTTTTTCTTAGTTAAATTATATTGTCAATTAGCGCTTTGCAGATAGGAAAACCTAGTAGTAGGAAGAGCACTCCTAAAATAATTAAGACTGTATTCTCATACTTCGCTGCCCTGAAATTACTCTGTGATTAGGTTGGGCAGCCCTGTAGAGCCGTGGAGTCTCTGTGCCTCCACTCTTCAGTCTGCACAGGGTAAGGATTTAGCTAGTTACCTTTACATCTCTCCCAGTGCTGAAATATTAATAAGTTATAATAATAGTAATGTTTTTACTGGCATACCTTTAATTCTGAACTGCAAAAAAAAAAAAAAAAAAAAAAAGAAAAGAAAAAAGTACCATACATTTGTTGAGTAGACAACAGGGAAATGTGCAAAACTCCATCATTCAGAAGAAAAATTCTTTTCTAATTAGGACACAGAGTATTTCTATTACAAATTGAGAAGGCAGGATTTATTTTTAACACAAGGGCTATAGGGGTCAATTCTCCTCACTCATATCTCCATAAAAAATGCCATGGAATCATAGATTACCAAGATAAGACTTGCTTATCCAAAAGTTAAAGAATTTAATTATAGAAGAGACCTTAGAGATGATAAGATCCTCATTTCTCGAAGGAGGAAACTGAGATCTAAAGAAAATAAGGTAATTGGTCCCAAGTGCATAGCTATATGTCCACTCAGAGAGACAGGAGCCAGGTCTCCTGGATGCCAAATGAGTGTTTTTACTTTATGCCAGGTAATAGACATTTATTCCCCAGCATAGCTCTCCATCTTAATTTGTTTTTTTATTTATTTATTTTTATTGAAGTGCAGTCAGTTACAGTGTATCAATTTCTGGTATATAGCACAATGTCCCCAGGCATGCATTGCATCTTTCTTTCTGGATTGGAATTACACCAGTTTTTACTCAGCAATCAACAAGTATTTGTTGAGCAATCACTACCTGTCCATCTCTAATTTAAAATTGGAGATACAGCAATAAACTCAATGTATGAGGCCAGTGGTCTCACAAAGCTTAATTCTAGAAAAATAAATGCATCCTTGTTCCAGGGATAGATAAATCACTATTCTCAAGAAACATTCTTTCGTCTTTTCACCTATTCCAAGAACACAGAGCACTGGGCTCGGTGCTGGTGGGATGGACACAAGCATAAGACGGGGTTCCTGCTTTCAAACTGCTGATAGTGAGTCGAAGCAGGCAGAAACAGAGAAGGACAACTACAGATGACATTGATAAATGCTGGGACAGGAGTGTGCACAAAGGCGAAACTCTAATTAAGACTAGGAAGTCAAACTCATCTTCCTGGGATAGCTGATACCAGTGTCCAACAGGATTAAAAATGTGTGAAGAAATTAACCCACTAAAGGTGAGGAGGTAAACAGCTGTTCAAGTCAAGTGAAAAAGCCAAGAAGCCAGGGAGTAGATTGTACAATGTAGGAAATGCAAGACATTCTACTGAATGAGCACACCAGGCAAAGAGAAAGAAGAGATTGACATGAGAGGGTTTTTCTCTTTTGAGGGTTTTGTTAATAACTTTATTTAAATGTCCCAAGGATCCCAAACCCCACTGAAAAATTAAAATTTCAGAGAACTCTAGTAAAAGCACATAAAACCCTCACAGTTAGTATCACAATTCATGACACAGCTCTTATTTTGAGGAAGGTTATTTTACCCTTTATTATAAAGGCACGGAAGTCACCTGAGACCTTGTGTATTAACCACACTGCATATTAGGTTTGGAGAAGGACCTGGAGAGGCAGCCAATGGAAATTCTGTGTATTAGGCCTTCACAGTGTGCCAAGAATTGTGCTAAGCCCTTGTTCTCCATAACAGCCTTAAAATTCTGCTTAGCCATTATTTTAGCACCATTTAACAAGTGACAAAAATGAGATTCAGAGAGTAAATAGCCATCCACACTACAGTGTGCATAAGAGGTGGTGTAGAATGAAGGTCTTTCTAAAATCAGATATAGAATTTAACTGTTGCCCTAAAATGTACTTGAAATTGTACTTTTTATGATCTATTTTTTCTACTTGTTGTTGCTTGTTTATTTTCTTTTAATTTTTGTTTCCACTGATGGTAAATGAAATCCTTGGATGATTTTAGCAGGAGATTATGATTCAAGTAAATTTGATTTTTTAAATTTTACAATAGTCTGGCTGTAGAATGGATTTAGAAAGAATAGACAAGTGAGAGAAAACAATATTGGTGGCAGAGAGACATTTTGGAAGGCCCTTTGAGAAGGCTGTGAAAATAATGAAGGCTTAAATTAAAGTAATACTACAAGGTATGTTAGAATTAGATAAGTTGAAAAGTACTAAAGAGGTTGAGTTGAGAGTACTTTGTGACTAAACGTGGAGAATGATAGACCAAGACAGGTGTTCCATTACTGATAGTGGGAATACAGGGTAACAAGTGTTGTGGGTTGAACTATGTTACCCAAAAGTTAAGATGAGGCCATACTGCAGTGGAGTGGACCCTAAATCCAATGACTGGTATCCTTAAAGAAGTTAGGAGACACAGAAACACGCAAAAGAAAGCAGGCCGTTTGAAGATGGGTACAGAGTTTGGGGTGGTGCAGCTAACAGCCGAGGAACACCAAGGATTGGTGGCGACTGCCAAAACTAGGATAGAGGCATGGGATGGATTATCCCTCAGAGGTTCTAGAAGGAACCAACCCTGACAACAGTCTGATTTTGGAGTCCCGCCTCCACAGCTGTGGCAGAGTACATTTTTATTGTTTTAAGCCACCTAGTTTGTGGTAGTTTGTTATGGCAGACCTAGAAATGTAATACAGAGAGCAAGATCATCAGTAGGGGGAGGAGGTGTCATTGATTCAGATTTTCTTTGGTTATATTTGAGGTCCTTATGGAGGAATCCAGAAGGGATTGGAAGTGAGAAATTTGAAGATGAGGGAAGATATCTGAGCTAAATGTATAGATTAAGGATGTTCTTCCTAAAACTCTTCTATTATGTTTAAATGGTTAGCTCCTTTATTTCATTCAGTTCTCAGATTAAAGATGGTTGCATCAGAGAGACCTTACCATTCATCCAATCTATATGTTACAGGTTTTAATTCACTGTATAAATCTTATTACTCTACATGTTTCTCCTTCCTTTTTTAATCCTTTTTTCCTTCCTCATTGGGTGTCTCTGGAGTGTGGGAATGTTAGAATGCAATTACATGTGGCCTGAAAACACATTACTTTACTGTGTTCCTTAGTTGCCAGAGGACACCGCCTTCACTAAGGAAGTGAGAAATCCATAGTGATGGTGGTGGCAGCCTCATTGAGATGCTGAATAGAAGCTGTCTTCTGAGGGCTGGCAGTGATGGCAGGGCTGCTCCTATCAGGCATCAGAAGCTAATGGTAAAGCAGAATGGAAAAGGCTGGTTGTGAACTCATAGCTATAAGCTATAAAGTAAATGTAATTCCACTGGTGGGCAGCAAGAATAATGTGACAATGTGTGTTGACCCACAAGCATCTACAGCAGTGGGTCAAGTTTTTCTAAGGGTAAAGTAAATGGACAGCTGGTTACTGTGTTACGGGTAATATTATTATCGTCAAAAGCAATTGTGAGTAAATTTAAATGTAATAAGTAGATTTTCATGGCTTTAAGACAAATTAAAAGAAATATCTTTAAATTGGTTAGGTAAGGGATGAGTTTTTCTATAAAAAATATATCGGAAAATACATCTATCTTTGCCTTCTAAGACAGCCACATAATGACTTTGGATTCTTGTAAACTGACACACTGGCCTTTATTTCTCACTTGATAACATGGAGTTTATTTGTTTAAAGTATTTTCCTTTCAGATATATTTCAGAAATCCAAGTCAGTCGTTCATATGCATGCAGAACTTCTAGAATTGTGCTAAAGTAAATAAAAATAGATCATTGAAAATATATTAAAATAATCTTATTACAGAAAGGACTTAAACTGCTGGAAAGTTCATCGATGGTTCAGGAATTGTCAGTTTTTGACCGGATGAACAATGTGTGTGCCATGAACTGAAGCAACTAAAGCTTCCTGTTCAGCCTCTCTTTCATGCCCATATTTCTCTTTCTTCCTTTCTTCTTTTCTTTCTCTGTCTTTCTCTCTCCCTCCCTTCCTCTTTATCTCTTTTCTTTCTTTCTCTCCCTTTCTTTGTTTCTTTCTTCACTTCCTTTCTTTCTCTCTCTCTCCTCTGTCTCCCTGTATTTCTTTTTCTCCCAAATACACATTTTTCTGTCCACCTGGATTCCCTCTGTCTCAGGTCTCTTTTTACTGTTTCTGTGCTTCACCCTTCTCCTCTTTCTCATTAACTGGCATTTAATATATAATATGGATAAATATTTTCATGTTGGACTTGATTATAATACAAAAAGCATTTTGGATGCTGTATTTTTCTAAAACAAAATTACTTTTTTAAAAAAATAAATAGGAAAATGTGCTTGTATTAATTTCAAGCTTCTAAACTTCTGCATTAGGATACCTAATCTCAGACTGATGGCCCAATGCTATACTTCAAATCTTTTTTCTGTCATTCCAGGAAAGCTTACTTCCGTATAAACCACTGAAGTGGCAATCTTTTCTTCAGATTGGTCTCTGCCTTCATAACCTGCTCTTTATATGGCTTTATTAAGATTAAATGATATGCCACACGCTTCACATGTTTAAAGGATAAAATACAATAAATTTAAACATGTGACTGCAACTGTCAAACCATCAAATTAATAAGCAATCAAGATAGTAAACACAGTCATCCCCACCAAGATTTCCTCTGCTTCACTATAATCTCTCCCTCCCACCTTCTTCCCTCACCTCCAGCCAACTACCAGTCTGCTTTATGTCAGTATGGGCTAGTTTGTATTTTCTAGAAATTTATACAAAATGTTACTCTTTGTTTGTCTGACTTCTTTCATTCACTCAGCAAGATGTTTTGACTTTGATTCATGTTATTGCCCGTACGGTCTATTTACAACTGATTTCTTACTTGGAAATTGTCAAGTTCGCCCATAAATCTGATGAGTGAGCCAGCGTAAAAGCTCTGAGAATGGTATCTAATCTATCTAGACTCTCATCTTTGGGGGTATTTGAACTTGAGACGCACATTAATAGCAGGAGCAGAATCTACCAAACATGCAGAAAAAGAGACAGGTTTTGCCTGTTTCCTCAGACTGGCAGAGCAAGACCAGTGATGGGGCTCATAACATACAACTTTGGCATTTTATTTTACTATTTTAAATCTCTCTGTATGTGAATATATCTCTTTAATGTAATTTAGAATTATAAGCATTCCTTTTCTGAAAATAGGTCTTAAAATGACTCATTTTCACAAAACTACTTATTTCATTAGCAAAAGTAAAGGCAAATCAACTGAAAGAAATACCATGTTCCTGATGTTGGCACACTGACAACAGTAAATAACATTCAAAGGCTCTTTTAACTGACAAAGGAAATACCCTTTTCAAGGTTATAAATAACTTTGGAGAGTTCATTAATATTTTTCTTTACTCTATTGAAAAACATAATGGATAAAGTTCTGAGAGGAATAAACATTTCTAATAAAAAGAATAGAACTGAGAATATTGTCAGGAGTACTTCAGGATTTACAATAAACCTGGTTGTGTTAGGGAAGCCCAATGCATGTTTCTCCTATAGGAACAAAATATCAACTTGTCTAACCACTTGTCTACCAACACATGACCACTTCATAATAAATTCAAATCATGGAGGAACTTTAAGTATGCTTCCAGGAAGAGCTATTAGAAATACCTCTGCATTGAAAGGTTAATGAATCCATGAGAAGTCAAAAATATTGATGTAATATTAGGTTAAGTCATGTAGTGCATTGGTATTCAGGCATGTTTGAATCATTAAATGTTTTCAAAAGAATTATTATTCACAGATGGTCCAAAATCGATGCCTTGGCTTTGTTGTGATATTTAGAGTCTACCAAAAAAAGTATTGTGGAATTTACTACCAGAAATCCAAGCCACATAGAATTAGCGTAGTATGGCAAAATTTCTGAAGTACAATTTTAGATAGTTCAGTATCAAATTTTTTCCAGTAATTTATAGCCTTTCCTGAGTTTTTAGAGAAATCATAAATAGTATATTGCCATGCACATTGCTTTATTGAAAACCACTTTTGGTGTGATTAGAAATCTCTAAAATGTATTTTTATTTTATTTTAGCATTTATGTTTATACATACACACAGTGTTCAAACCTTGCATATACTTATTATTAGAAATAACTGAATTACAAAACAATCAGAAAAATTTTCCTGAATTTTACTAAAGAATTTTAAAAGCAAGTTAGTATTAAAGTTAGTAAATAAAACTAGTAAATTATATAAATGTTAAACCATGAACTTAAACTATTTCTAAGATTACAGACAGCCTAAAGACAATAAAAATTCAATGAAGTTATACAAATAATAGAGAAATAAAGGTATGCTTTGAGTACAAATGTCTTAATTCATACCAATGTAAAAGAAATATTAGAGAAACCAAAATAGTAACATACAGACATTTCCAAAAGCTCCAGAACAGAATGCAGTAAATTGGAAATGAAGAAATGATTCTTTTAACAGTTTTCTCTATAATACCACATTTCTTATTATCTCTCCTTCATATAGTTATAGAAATCTTCATAAAAATTTTCTTTTTTCCAATCCCAATTTTATATAAGTGGAGACCAAGCTTTAGAAAACTTAAATAATTTATCCAAGGCCTCAAATTTTAATGTGGGATAGTGGATCTTCTTTCACACCAAAACCAATGTTTCTAATCATTCTACCAGCACTTCTTCATCTATGGACAGGAGCTTTACTCTCTTACTCTAACTATAAAGAAATCCTTAACGAGTTGTTGCATTACATATCTTAGCCTTGGTTTCCTTGTTAAATGATAGCACTGTATAGGTAAGCTTTAAATGTTCTCAGTGTTAAAAACAGGGCAGCATTGTGACTCTCCATTATTAGTGTATGAGATGATTTAAATCATTGCATAACCTCAGTAGTGATTAAAACTGTTAATTTAATTGTTCACAGATTATCTGATCATTGTTTGTAACTGATTAAAGGAGTCGGGATGGACATTCAGGCCTTTAGACCTTTTCCCTATGTCTACTCTCATCTCCCTCACAATTCTGGTACTTGAATTCTCAAAGAGACTCATTTCATCTTTAAATAAATTAGACAAATTTTCTTATGTGGATTAATTCTATTTCTCAGTGGTATGCAAGGATTTATTCTCTGTTTTATCTAATGGGGCCATGCAGAAGAGATATAATTCCTAACTCATATGGTAGCCCTGAACATTTCTTTTCTACGCTAGGCAGTCCTGCTTATGATTCTTACTGTAACATGGTTTCTAGATTTTCATCTTCACAATATTTTTCCTTATCTGAGGTGTTTTAGATTACCTGAAACCCTTTTGATATGTGGCTCCCAGAATTAAACACAATATGCTTAGACAGACTGAATAATTTGTTTACTTAAAGTCATATAAATGGAATTTAACAGAGTGCATCACATAAAAGAAAAAAAATCAGATATTACTTTGAGGAGTTAATATAATAATGTTCATCTGCATTTCAATTTAAAACAATTTAAAAATTAAAATAGAGTCTAGGATACAATATGTACAACGAACTGAGTCATAGCTTTAACATTAAGGTATTAAAATAGTCAGATTTATGTTCTGCTTCATAAATAGATTACTAGTATGCTCTCACTTATTTTTCTAACTATTAAAATGCTAACAATAGGTATCATAGACTTTTTTACTTTAAAATTAAAACGTTTAGGCAGATAATTTGCTCATCACTGTCTCATAATTTAGTTAGAAAAATATATTTGAAAGAAATTTCAGTGTCATTAAACATAATGAATTTCACTTTGTTCAATGTCAGAAATGCTTAAATGTATAGGAAACAGAATCAAGAAAAGTTAAGACAAATCTCTATGAATTGAATTGATTAACGTAATTTGCTAAGAGTAAAACCATAAGGGTCAGCCATGGGGTTGAACTGGGAAGGGTCCAAAGGAAGATTTATATACAGATGATTGAATTATTTCTGTAGCATGTATCAAATACATGCTTGTTTATAATTCAATAAATTCCCTGGTGGTGTTCCATTTGTCAGCATTTTTACTCACTGATGAATATTTTAAATGCTCATGTTTTGGTTGACTTTTATAACTGAACCACTACCTAAGAAATGAAAACATTAAATCACAAGATTGTTGATCTAGTCTTTTCAGTTGTCTTGAAACTATAACTCAGTTTGCTGTAGAACATATTTATCACATGTTTAAAAGTCATCTTTCAAAATTGGCAAAACCATCTGAAAGAAAACTTGGAAAAGTATCTGAAAAAATATTCTTTATCATATGGCAAATTAAGAAATAACATAACATGATCAAGAATGTTTATTATTTTAGCTACTTTTTCTATAATACAGAAAAGTATTGTTATTAAATTTAAAAATTAAAGGAAATGTAATAATTGAGAACTTAAATATACGTAAAAAATCCTGGAAAATTCTATTAGGATGAAAAACTCCTGTAGTTTTTCATTTTCTAATGCTCAACATTATTACAAAATCTACTTTTTTCTAACCTGTATCTTCCTGCAAATCATCGATTCAGATTTCAAACATACTGAGCCCTCAGTAACTTTTCCATCCCTTCGTTATATAACTATGTTTCACACATACTTTATTACTCTTGACTGTTTTTCAAGATGATATCCTATGAGTTTTGAGCATAAAGACTCTATAAACAAGTATGTATTGTCTGTTGAGATTTCCTGAATGACCCTCAATGATGTAGGCTTTTAGAGTGGTACTCTTATCCTTTTTACACTTGGCAGAACTTAATTTTCAGAAAATAGATAAGAAAAGGACAGTGTGTGATGCACCAGATAAGTTTACATCTGTCAATAAAAACACACAGAACTTGTGTTCTCATATATAGCTTTCAAGGATGCATGGGGTAGTGTCATTGGTATAAATAATTTAAAAAAATAAATAAATACATAAATTCAGTGATTGAACAATGAATGGCAATTTAGTAGATAAAAACCCTAAAGTTCAATAAGTTGAGGCTATGGATGAAATTGGATGAAAATAAGAATTTTTCCACTTTTAGCCATGTGAATTAGCTAAAATCAGACTAATCCTTCTGCAGAAAGTAAGCCAAGAAGTTACAAAAAGTCTGAGAAACATCTATTAAAAAACGTAAGAGAGATAATAGCAACCAGATTTGAAGGATCAAGATCCAAAAGAAAAGTACAGGGATATAAATCCAAGATTCTAAGTACCTGTCTCTCTTCCTGCCTTAGCCCTCTTGATATATTTGCCGATTTGATACCTCTGTTAAGGAGGCTAAGATGTTGGGCAGTTTTCAAGAGTTGAATGGGGCTAGGAGACAAATTTTAGAATTAAGGACCTGGTGAGGAGGAAGGGCTTTGGAAAATACTCCATATTTTTAGACAGAAATCTTGAAGGTCTATATCCTAAAAATAAGGAAATAATAAATCAATCCAAACAAAAAGTTCTTAATAGGGATAAGATAAAAGAATAGAAAAAAAAAAACTGGATTGTATCCTAGTTTTCAGAAACACTTTAACTCTGCCTTAAACTAGCTCAAACACTGTTTGGATCTTTTTTCATTGTAACTGCCTGTGAGAAACAAAATAATTCCTCTCTGGAAGAAATAACATCAACATAGGCTCAGATTATCTTTGCGATTTTTTCAGACACAACATGCTGCATTCAAGTAAAAATTACCAGACACACAAATGAGCCTAAATGAGCAAACCAAGAGAACATAAATGGACAATAGAAATCAGCCTATTGACGATACCAGATATGAGGTTTAAAATAACTGTGATTAATATATTTAAAATAATAAGGAACAATAATTTCAGGAGAAAACTGGAATCCAGATTTTAAAAAGATTAATGAGAATTTTAGTCTGAAAGCTATAATGAAGTACTAAATAAATGATCTTAATAGCAATTCTGATGGAGCAAAAGATATTAGTAAGGTTAAAATAGGTTAGCACAGTATACCCAGACTAAAACCTGGCGAGGAAATGTGATGGGGGAAAAAATGAAAAATAGAATAAGAGATATATGGGCACATTGACAAAGTCTAGCATATGTTAGAAAGGAGAGAGAAAATAGAAGTAATATTTAAATAGATAATGGCCAAAATACTTCCAAAATCTATCAGAAGATATCATCATAGATTAAAGAATCTCTACGAAAAGTTTTTTTTAGAAGCAAAATAAAACCTAGACACACCATAGTAAAATTGGTAAAAACAAACAGACAAAGACAAAGAGAACATGTTAAAACGCTGCCAGGGAATGATTTCAAAGAAATTAAGTTGAAAACATTAAGTCTGACTGCAAGCTTCTCTGTAGGAATGAAGGAAACCACAACACAATGGAACGACACCTTGAAAATTTTAAAAGGTAAAGCTTTGACCTAGAATTTAACACTCAGCAAAACTATTCTTCAAAAATGAGGGGAAAATAAATATATTTTCATAAAAATAATTAGCTGAGAGAATTACTAAAGAAATATTTTCAAGCAGAAAAGTTCCCAAATAGAAATAACAGAATAAAGAGCAATGAAAATGTTAATGTGTGGATAAATGCAAATGAATATTGACTGTATAAAGCAAAACCAAGGATATTATGCAGTTTTTAAAATACATGTTGAATCAAAACAAAGCTATATTTCACAAGAATAAAAAGGTAAGACTCTGCAATATTTGGGAAATAGAAAAGCATTAATTTGTATATGCACATTGTAATTTCTGGGGGTAATCACCAAAAGATTAGTAAAAGAATAAAAAATTTACAAGCTAGTAGATAAAAATCAACAAGTCATGAGTAATCCAGAGGAAGACAACAAAAAAAAAAAAAAAAGAAAGAAAGAAAAGGAATATACTACAGATGGGACAAAAACAAAAGAATAAAAATACTTAATACAAATATGTTAATAAATAAATGTAAGTAGAATAAATATTCTAAAAATAATGTATATTATATACTGTTTACAAAAGAAAAACAAGGGTAATTAATACTTCATGCAAGAGTCAGACCTTAAATAGAAGGATACAGAAAAACATGGAATTAAAATGCACAATTATTTGCCAGGATAAAATCCAAAAGAGAGAATGTGTAGTTAGACTAAAATCAGGCAAAAATGGACTTTAAAAAAGCATTACTAGAGTTTAAGGACATTTTATGATGGTAAAATTTTTGAATCCCTATAAAGATATAATTCTAAATGTGTTAGTACTACATATATAGACTCAAAAATATCTAAGGTTAAAACTGACATTAATAAAAGGAAAACAAGACAAATGCACAATTGTAGTAGAAATTTTAACAAAACATCTGTGTCTGACAGAAAAAAATGACAAACCAGTAAAAGTGCAGAATATTTGAACAACACGATTAACACTGTAATTTGTGTATGATTACGAGTAAATTTACATCTATTTAATTGTAGCATGTATGTCCAGTCTAATTTTTTAAACTTTATGTTTATAATTAAGGAGCAGAAGTGTGAAAGAGAAGTTCTTTCTGTTTTTTTACTGGACCACAATGGGTGTTTTCCACAATGGGTGTTTTCAGTCTGGTTCTCTTCAATCTTGTTGTCAGGAGCCTCCTTAGGTCTGGTCCAGAGAAAGGCTTGCTCCGGGCTCCACAGTTCAGAATATTCTTCTTATGAGGTGAAGGGTCTGCAAGAGCGAAGCGAAATGCCCCCCTGGACATGTCCTCTTCCCCTCTCTAGATCATGCTTAGGGTACTTTGTCTGCCCTAGCGTTAAATGCTTTGTCTACTAGGATTTCTCTGTTTCGTGTCTTTATGATTATTTTAATAAAACTCAAGTGTCTTTATCTCAGGCAACTATTTAAGAGTTTAAGTAAGTAGCTTCTTCTCTTTGTTAAATATGAAAATGGAAGTTCAATAAATATTGGAGCAACTTATTTTACTTTATGATAATAATTTTTAAACACCTCCCCATTACATAGTGATCCAGTGACTGCTATTTTATGCTTTAAATGTATATTTACTTTAAGACAAATATAAATTTACCTTGGAATGTTGGCCATTCTTCCTTTTTTCTTACCAAACAATTCTTCGATTTTGTGCTTTGAGCAATTCATTTTTGTATTCGTAATGGAGGTAGTGGAGTAAGGGTCAACACAGATGCTTTGCTGAAAGGGCATGTAGCCCAAAGGGTCAGAGAGATAATTGAGTCTGAGAGCACAAATGAATGTCATGGCTGAAATTATTCCCAGGTCAGTAGTGTTATTACAAAAGCACTACCATTAAATAATCTTTTCTTTTCTAATGTCAGTCAAGTCTGAAAGTAAATAAATAATTTTTGAAAAGATAAAATACTGTGAGATGCAATGAGGAAAAAAATAAAATGAACATTTCCTGCAACCTAAAGCTTCAGGAAGTACTTAGAGTTAATTTAAATAAATACACTTAAAAAATCCCCCAAGCTATTATTTGAAAGTATTCTATTTACATTAAAAAGTTACCATCTGTTAACTGTTTTTTAAAAAGTCTCTTAAGTAATGTAGATCACTATATTTTTGATTATCAAATCTTGAGAGAGAATTCTCCAAAAAGCAGACTTCTAAAACTAGGGTATTTTTTTCATCAGCTTGCCAAACTATAAGAGATTAATCTTAGTTACCTCTTTTTTATTAGTATATTTTGGCAGGTGTATTTTTTTCACAGTAAGTTATGTCAGTAGTCAGGTAAAAAGACCACTGCATTTACTTTAATTTTTAAAATCCATATTAGATTTATTAGAAATTCATAAATCTAGTTTATGAATCTAGTCAATTAAAATTTTACCTAGTATATTATAATATATGATTCTAACAAACTTTATCATCTTTAAGTTGGCCTTAAATATAGTTGGTTAATTTTATTTTCTTAATATTATATCTGCATTTCTAAAGGAAATATATTCAGATTTTTCTTTAAATATTTTTATATTCTAAATAAAAATAAAATCTCAAGTTTTCTAGAAGTGTTCAGGTATCAAATAAATTATAAATATTCTATCTTAAAATTCTTATGTCTTTCTGAACTATTAATAAAATCTTTAATTTTTCAAATACAAATCTATAATAATCATGCAGTTATACACTTTGAATGAAAAGAGTAAGCCTTTTGAATACTAAAAAAATATCTTGAGCATCACAAAGATACTCCTTTAGTTATTTTCTGGACTTAATTCTAAACCGTTTAGGTTAAAAGACTCACTGGAGTATAGTAGAATCATCCCACATAAACTGGGCTCTGAGTCACAGGTATCTCAAGTTATACAGCAGGAGAGCTGCTTAATGGGAAGCTGGTATTTGCTGCCTTCTCACCTCCAGCCCCCCACCATCCCAGGCTGATTCCTATTTATTTTTATTATAACGAGGATTCCATATGGTACCAAACAGTTGAGCTTTCAGTTCAAATCTCTTAGGGTTAATTTACATATTACTTCATTCTCATCTGAATCTTCAAACTCATTCCCAGATTATAGCTATCATTTTTTTTTGCTAATTATTTAGACCCCCCCCCTTTTTTTAGTTAGCTTTGAGAACATGCTAGTGCTTTCTCTTCATTTAAAGACTTCTTTCCATTGTACACTTCACATGCTTATATATTCTTTCATATCATTTTGCACTCTTTTGCCTCATTTAGCTAGCAAGAATGCTATATTACTTTCCACACATTTTTTTTCCTGTCTTGCAAGTCCAGAGCTTTTACACTTACTAAAATGACCTCCCATTGGATTTCACATATATCTTCTCACTTCTGACTCTGTAGTCAAACTTTAAAGCTATATTGGTAACGGTAATAAATATTTAGTCAGCTCCTATTCAGAGTGAGCATGTGTAACAAGCCCACTTATGAGAGGGTACCCTTCCAGAAACTAAAGTTGTATTCTTTCCTATTTTCAAGTTAAAAAAAATAAAAGGCCAGAAAACTATCTTGGGATCATTAAAGCTAGCCTTCCTTAGAAAGATTCAGAAGAAAGACACAAATTAAACTCTTTGTATTCTGAGGGTTGAACATGAAAATCTTTAGAACCAGTAGTTCCGGTGGGAGATGAAAGGTGAAGAGAAGAAATAACCTAGGAAGTAAAGTCATGTTCTCAATCTTTTCATAGGGAATGCTTCTGGAAACAACTAATGCCATTATAGAAGACTGTGGGAACTAAACAGTCTGTGTATTGAGAGCTATAATTTTGGTTGGAGTGGAGGAGGTTCATGCATGGTGTTCAAGGACCTATTGGACTGTGCTGGACCAAAAATTCAATAGCAACACATTGTGGCATCCAAATAGTACTAAGGGTGGACTGATCAGACTTCAAGGCTTTCTTTGTTTGTCTGTAAGAGCTAAAATGACCACTTTTAATCATTTAAGTGATTAAGATACTTGACAAGTTCACGGGTATTTGAAAAAAGAGTTGGCGAGTTCTTGAGCAGTGAGTTAGAAAATAAAAGGAAGGTGATCCTCTCTGCCTCAAATTTGATAATCAATGAATAGACATTAGAATTTAATTTGAAAAGTGGCTATGCTCTAAGTATCTGTATCTATGTGATTGAAATGGCATAGATGTTATGAATAAAGATTTCAAGATGTTGTGATATGGGTAATAATGTCACAGAAGAAGGAAAATGATAGATAATTGAATGCCTTCTCTCAGCCAGACTCCAGGGACTAATGGTGGCCCACTACAGGGAGAAGGAACAGGGCAGAAGGTAAAGTAACTGTTTACAGGATGGACATTTTTGTTTTGACACAAGCAGAGCTGATTCAGGGCCCACATGCTGATACATATAATCCAGAGTTGGGAAGTGGCTTTTTTCTCCCTATATTTTATTTTTAATTTTCTGTATATTATGATGTTTGGATATATTTAAAAAAAAAAAATTAAACCACCTTTCTTGCTGGGAAGAGACTGTCTCTCCTGGCTAGTCCATTCTTAGGTAAAGCAAAGGGACCAGTGGGGAACATGCCTTTGATGTGCAAACTAACCAGTCTAGAGCCCTATCGCCTCTACCTGGCACATGTTTCCCAGGAGGTACTGTTCCTCTGCTTTAATCATCCCAAGGCCAGGAGATACTAGGCAACTGGGGACCATCTGTAGCCCAAGCCAGCTGGAATTATTCACATTAGCCAATGCTAAACTGGTTTACCCTGTCTTGCCTTAGTCTTCCCGAAGAAACCCCAGTAAAGGCCGTGGCCTAAGCTCCCCTTGTGCCTCCTGACCTGTGCTGGTGACCCTGTGGCCCTGAGTGGCGTGTGTTTACTTCCTTCTCTAGGACACTTGAGTGTAATAAACCTTTTCCCTGTGCTCCTTGTTCTCGTTTCCTCCTGTGGACGCACCAGCATTAGCATATCATGTCCAACACGTGCAATTTTAAAACAGCCCCAGTCTCTACCCCAAGCATCTGCACAGCTGTGGCAGCTCAGGGTCCAGTGTGTCCATCGTGGGAGGAGGTGTATTGCCACTGAAGGAACGACAGTGACCAACAGCAGTCACTGGCCTGCCCAGCAGAGCAGTTCTGCAAAAAACACAGAACCAGAACAGACTGCTTTCTGATTCCCATTAGACACATTTTAGAGACTCCCAGAAACAATTCTAAAGTACACATAGATTTCCTAAAATTATGCGAAAAACAAGCCAGCAGTATTGGGGAATTTATATTAACGTGACCTGATTGGACCTATAGGCTGGGGAGGCAGAAGGACATTCCGATTTTACATCAGTTACTGAATATGTATGTGCAGTTCAAGGTGTTCTTGGTTCCTGCACTTGTCAGGGGTGAATAAATGTTTTGTTCTGCTTTGACTTTTTAAACGTAATTATTAAGAATTGATTTAAGGGAGGTCACATGAGTGTGAACAGTTGCTATCTGTTCAACTCGGTGTCATCAACTCTATGAGTATTTCGAGTGCTGTTCAATAAATATTTATTACGCTGAAGTGAAATAAATAGGAAAATCCTAGCCAGCCTATGAAAGGGTGCCCATGGAGGAACTTAAGGAACTTTGCTGAGTTTTCCAAAAACAAAGATTGTGGGGAAGGTAGTTTTCTTTTCTGTTTTCATAGGAGAAGATTGTTGTCAATTACACAGCCCTAATGACTATGGAGCACTGTTGGTCCATGATGTGTTAAGTGTTAGTCAGTACTAGCTAATCTTCCTTGAGTGTTACTATATGGTAGGTACTAGATTAGGTCATTTATAATTATCATCTCATTTAATCTTTTCAACAATCCTGTGTAGAACTATTTCTCCATTCCTTTTGATTTTACAAATTAAGATACAGAGAATTAGATTGGTTTAATAATTTTAGTGAGGAACCAGTGAATACCTATGAAGGCTCTAGGATTTTACCCTGCTTGCAAACAAGTTAGTGTGCCATCGTTTCATGGATGCTGGTAGAATACATGAGACTTTTGGGTCAGAGACAAAGGACTTTGTTATTTATTACACTGTGAATAGCATGAGTTTCATGTTCATGTCAGTCCCTTTGCCCCCAAGTCCCATGTGGGCAAGAGAGAAGGATCCAGTTGGATGCTCAGCACACAGTGGGTCTGTGTTACCACTGAGGAAACCCCAAACTCAGGAATCTGATATTTCATAAGAAAGAATAAGATATGCTGCTTGGTCTGTACTCTGGAGAGAGATTTTGTTTTTATTTTACTGGCTTGCTTTTACTTTATTTTATTTTACTCTTCTCCAGAGGAAGATACTCTGTATTCCAAAATTGTTCACTATAAACAAGCATTGCTGAAAAGATACTGTGGAATATAAGGACAGTTAGTCTCTGCTTATAAAATAGGCAGATGTAAGAGACACATATTGAAGTAAGTCTTCCCCATATGACCTCCTTCTCGTACGTATACCAAGTCACCAATAATTTTTCCCATGAGTTTGTCACTCTGTCACTAGTCTGATGAATAGTTCTCATTAGCAGAGCTAGGATTTTAAACCTAGACATTCTGACTCTTATGTCTCTGAAAGGACATCTAAAGGTACTGAGAATAGTAAAGATCTAGAATAATTTAGAAACTTGGCACTAACTAACCAATAGAGAAAGAACTCAGACTTCTAGGTTAAAGGGTTGAGAGAAATGAACTAAGATGAAAAAGAGAATTGTGTGACCTAGAGATCAGAAAATTAGAGCTTCACTTTTTGTTATCTTCATTTTCTTAAGAGTTAATATCTGTGTTAAAAAATAAAAACTATTTTGTCCTAATATTGAAGACAAATTTGCTTGACAGCTATAAATTATGGTAGATTTCTTTTTAAAATGTATGCTTATTCATGAAACAAGCATATATTTAATACTAATATGTTCCAGGGCTTCTTCTAGTTTCTACTGTTCAGACATATTAAACTGTCTATTCAAATATGCACTGAAAGGATTAAAAATACTGGCTATTTGGTGTCAATTCCATGAATTAGTCTAGATCCTTACTCAGTATTCTCACACATCGTTTTAAAGAGACATAGTGATAACAAGCATGGACTACGTAGTGGGATTGCCTACATTTAAATCTTGAGTCAAATACCAAGTAACTGGGGTGAGCTTTGTCATAGCTCATATCATGTTATAAAAGATCAGGGTCACCCAGGAAGATTGATTCAAGAGAAAAAGCAGGATAGAGGTGACTACTTTTGTGATGGTGTTTCATTTTAAGGCTCTTCTTACCTCTTCAAGTGTCATCCCTCATCCTTCCCTGGCCCCTGCACCATCACAAGGCGTCTGTGAGCAGAACCATTCTGATAGCTCCATCACCCGAGCCCACTGTCCTTTCCTCCTCCGCACTACCACCAATGTAATGCTTATCCCACTGCACTGGGATTTCCTGCCCCTTCCAAGATGTGTACCCTAGGGTGCAGCTTCCTTTCCTAGCTGATGCATCAATCATATAAAACAGAGAACCAGGTAGGCATCATCTTTTCTTTAGCAGGGACATCACCTGTGTGTTGGTCTCTACTTACCTTTCTGGTGACTCTCCTGCAATATCTCTGATTCCTTTCCTCTCATTCATTTCAGACTTCCTGTGTTTGATCTAGAGTAAATGTAAAACAAACAAGGCTTATCAGTCCCAGGAGTTGAATCTAAATGTATAATAACTTCTTTAAAATAAAATCTTCACATCTCTTGCTGAATTCCCTTGATGTTTCTAATTTTATGTTATCAATTTTGGTTTCTTAAATATATTTTCCAGTGACTTGACCATTTTGTTCATCTTCCCCAAAGAACCAGCTCATAACTTGTCAGTTCTGCTGTTCTTTTTTCTTTCTTTTCTGAATCATAATTCATTAATCTCTTCTTGCATTTTTCTTTATCTTGCTTTATTTTTAATCTAACCATCCTAGAGTAGACTTCTGGTAGTTGTTTCAGAATGTATGCTTCTTAGAACAATTGAAATGATAATTTAAATATACATAGTTCCTCAACACTACTAAAGAGAAAGATTTTAATGTCCCTGATGTCTTAATCCTATCATTCTTTTGAGGGCTAAGGCAGGTGGTTTGTGAATGAGCAAAACATGTTCTTAAAGTGGCTAAGAGCACCACAGTTATGAAAGTTGAAGGAAAAAATGCGAACAAAAAACTTGTGAGAACATACAGAAGAGAAACATTTCCTCTACTTCAAGGAGACTTGGAACCTTCAGAAGCTTCGCCTCTGGAGTCAACCAGTAGGAGTTTTCTAATGCAGACAGATTTCTGGGGCTTTGGTTTGGAGAAGACTTTGCTCCCCACGGGACAACCATTTACATAGAATCAAACAGTTTTCATCTTTGTGTCTTGGCCTTTTATAAAGCTTTTTATAAAGAAGGGAAAGTACTCTGAACACAGCAGTTGTTCCCTAATTCTTTGGGGGGTTTAACAGAAGAAGAGAAGCACTATGGTTTTTCAGTCTTTTGAGTATCTTGATTTGTTCTGAAGTTTGGCTTTGGATGTGCTTTGCATTTAATATATGTTTTAAATCAGTAAATGCATGCATTGTATCTATATTTTATATATTTTCTGAAAATTTTTATTATATATACATACATACGTATGTATAAAGGAAGTACACATGTAAAATGTCTATATTAAGATATAAGTGAGAATAAAATCTAAAGCAAACTATGGGTGGTAACTTAGAAGGGAAAGAGGGACGTTCCTCCCAATGTTTTAAAACACAAACAAAAGGGGCAGATCATTTTCTGAGATGATGTGCATCCAGTGATACAGATCAGTATATTTTACCATGTTGCTCCACATGGCAATGATGAATTCTGAATCCCATAATTTATTTGGTTGGCATAGTTCTAGCTTATGCAAACTATCCTTCAACTACATATAACAGACATCAACTTCCTATCAGTCCAGAGAGACAATCTGTTAAGATCCCAAGGAAGAAACACATAGAAATGATTTGTAACTGTGAAACTTGTCATCGACACAGACACATCACAAGGAAGAGGACTACAGCCCATCAGCCTTACAGAAAAGAAACTCCATTTCTCCTAACTGTTGTCCAAAATGGGCTTAATTAAAGCAAATGAAAGTTTTGCTCAGCAGTCCTCAAGACAACAACTTTAGTGGAGTAACCTCCACAAATAAGATTTTGCATGCTTTTGTTTGATGCTAAATAAGAACTTTGGTTAGAAAGAATTCAAGTCACCTTCAGCTAATGAAGCACTCTCCAGCCCTCTTTCCCTGGACTAGGGAAGAAGAGGGCTGTCCCTTCCTGAAAGGGAACACCACAAGAGCAGTTTACAGAAAAATGCCAGGGAAAGGAGATGTAATGGGTGGTAGAGTGGGTTTTAGAATCTCTCTACTCAGAAATGAGCCATAAATGTAGCAGATATCGTTGATTCCTAGACTTGTCTTTCAATCCATTCTGAATACATATTGGGAAAGAGATAAGGACCTCAAATTCTATCTAGCTTTCTATACCTATATTTAGATTTGTTTTTCCCTCTTGAGCCCTGGAAAACCAGGCTGTTCAAAAGTATTGTGGTATAGGTAGCTTCCTCAAAGTTTTAGAAAAATATTGTAAAGGATTCATGATTCTATAAGCCTCTGAGAGACTACTACTGTCCGATAAAGTTGGATTTCCAAATTCTAGGTTTGAAATCTACTCAGTCATATATATTCTTCATAAGGGAACTTCAGTGACCTAAAGAAGAATCATGGACATTAAGATGACAGTTATCCAAGTTCTGAAAACTTTAACAAATCAGGGAAACAGTTTACAATCTTTGAAGGATACAGAATCATACAGTACACAAGGTAAACATGAAATATCAGAAAAAAAAGTCTATTTTACAATATTTAACAAACATATGAGAAAAAAATACTTGTTTCTAACTTAGAAAAGGGAAACAGACTTTATTTATAAGTAGTGAATTCTCCTTTAAGAAAATCTTTCAGATTTTGGCAGGAACTCCAATCTCTCTTTTAAGTCATTTAAGGAATACATGATCTCTCAGGTAAGAATAGTAGCTTCCATTATGACTTTTTTATTGGGTGAAAGCATGTCATCACATTTTCAGGAGAGGATTCTAATTATCTTCCATTATTATTTTAAAATGTTTCTCCTGAAGTTGTTTCTTGTCAACTATGTCTCAGTTACCATCCAACATGCTACTCACCCCTGTAATTTGAATAGTTGAACTCAAGGTCCCTTCCAGTTGGTTAGAATCTGTCAAGTGATACTGACATTTGAACTTGTGCATCTGTAATCTGTTTGCTCCTACTAAGTCTTACCTCTGTATGCCACCTATTCTCCATAATGCCTAGTGAAAAAACAGAGTTGATTTAACGACATCCTGGCCCTCTCAGCAAGGCACCCCTGTGGGCACCATGGCCCTTTACTGTATGTTGTCATAAAAACTGCCACCACCATAGTTATTCAGCATATGTTTTTAAATGCCTAAGTTTTGCAAACACTGTACTAAATTTACAGGAGTTCAGAAATGACCACCATAGAAACTTTTTCCTCTGGTGACTACTCCTGAGGAGGTTGGAGTCAGCATCATGCATTTCCCTACCTCCACACCCACAACCATCCCACCGGTGACACCAACATGTACACATCCTGGAAAACTCAGACTTTTAGGGAGTAAAAAGAAATAGCGAAATATTTTCACATCAGGTGGATGTGAAAATGAGTCCTAAGTGTAATTTGAATGTTCTTTTCTCTTCAGTGAGGTTGAGCACCTATAATATGCTTTGCAGCTGTTGGTGTTTCTTTGACAGTGAATTCTCTGTTCATATCTTTTGCTAAGTTTATTGACTGATATATCTCTTTCTTACTAATTTGTAAATTTAGACTGGGAAATCCAAATTTACCTAAATACATATTAGGAAAAATAGCCATTCATATATAACATGAATTTCAGTTTGATCAGTATTTTGTCTTTTTTTTTTACCAGTTTGATTGGTATTTTGTCTTCACTTATGGCACGACCTTTTACATTTGTCTAGGTGGTGTATGTGTCTGCATTTTAGTCAGATGTATTAATCACTTGGTAAAATAATCACCTGGGGTTCTTCCTGTGGTTTCATTGGTAGGATGACCTTCGATATTTTGGGTTCATTCCGTGTAAATCATAGAGATGCATTCTTAAGTTGGTAGATAGGTTTGTATTTGCCATCATTATTTCCAAATGGCTACTCAATTCTACAACCACATTAATAGACAAAGCCATGTTTCCCCATTCAGTTCTTGTATGTGTTTGTGTCCATCTTTATCCATTTTGGAATTTGACAAATAGGTGAAAGTTATAGTGATTGGATACAACTAAAAGTGTCTCTAATTCATAAAATTAAGGAGTTGTCCAATCAGCATTAATAATATATTAGAATAATCAAATATGTATTATTTAGATGTATGTTTTATAAGAATAATGGATATATTTTAAGAATATAGAGATTTACTGTCATTAACTGCTATATGTAGATAGTAAGGTTTTCTAAAATTGTATTTATTACCTTTATGTAGATAGAAATCAATGTGTTAATTATTTTATACATAAGCACTAAATGGCTCTTAAAATAAATTGTAAATATAGTTTCTAAAATAGTTAACTACCATCCCCTTGTCACTTATTTTATCAGTTTGCCTAGAAATATCTCTTAATAAATTGCACAAAGGCAAACTTTATAAAACTATCATGAACTTTAAGGTATATGGAGTCCAAATAAATACAGCCTCCTAAATTATGAAATATCCTGATGACTAATTTGAGTCACTACTACATATGCTAAAACACATTTATTTTTTATAGCACAGATATATTAGTAATTTGAATACTCAGAAGATACAGATGTATCTTGGATACTCAAAGATAGGTATATATTTCATTTCTTGTATGTGAACAAAAATAATCCTAGAGTAGAATGTCCTAAAAGTTACTCTGGGCTTCATGAATTTCATGTTAAAAATTCTATAACTGGCTTGGCTAATCCTTGTTTTTCTCTTGTAGTGGACTGAGAAACATGCTGGCATAATTTTCTTTTAAATTTATTGTCTAATGCCTAGCATAGAGCATATTAAAATTGATGTTCAGTAAATGTTTAGTGATGACATTTTAGCCAATCATATAGAACAAACTGTGATTTTAGCCACTCATATTAATAACTTAAAATTTCTCCAGATGAGATTCTACTGGCTAGGAAGTTTTATCATCAGTTCAGTATAAGTTTTCTTCAATTTCTAGAGAAAATAGCTCAGTATGTTCATGATCAAGAAAGATACTCCAATGCAATGACCAGACAAGGCAAACTTTTAGAAATTTTGTCCTTTGCTGACTTGGATGCACTGCAGATATACTTGCCACATAGAGCAGCTACTGACCTAGAGTGTTACATAACTGGGACTCTGACAAAGGTTCTCCTTCTAATTTTCTACATAAGTATGAAGACATCACTTCATTTTAGGCTTTTATCTATGTCTAGGAACTAAAAAAGTATCTAATGCCACAAAAAGTGAAAATTATACTGCAGAAGTGGAACTTTAAAAAATGCTTGTATATAAAAACAGTATGAAGGGATTGATACCCACGCTGATAGTTTCTCCTGTGCAGCAGCATCAAAAGTATCTAGATACTGTTTTGTTAAAAAAAAAGAAAAAAGGCAAAACTCCAGGAGGTCCTGGGTTCAAGCCTTAGTACCCCATTTAAAAAAAAAAAAAGGCTTACAAAGGCAAAAGTCAGAAGCAGGAATAAAAGTGAAATGACATAACAGAGGGGGAGCCGAACATGAGGGCCTTCAAGTATATATTTAAATAAAGGTCCCCAGAAAGGGGAAAATGTAAAGAATGTTAAGGATAATCAAGAAATCTGTCTCCTACTCCAAAACTTGCTTTGTGGAGAAAAGAAGTGCCTAATATTCAATTAGGTAGCCCCAAAGGTACCCACACATCAATCAGTTAACTTAACTTGAGAACTTCAATGTTAAGAATGGTGAAAAGTCTGACATCTTACTCTACTCGCTAGCCAACACGTCTCAGTGTTTTGAATGTTGGTTGGAGACAGTGGGATTCCTGGACTAGGGACAGAAGCATTTATTTCTCTCAACAAAGCAAGCAGCTTTGAGCAAAAGCATGTTTGGTGTCCATTCTTCAAGTCCAAATTCTACTGGAGGGAGTTACTATCTCTATCCTCCAATGATTTTTGCTACCAAAAAAAAAAAAAAAAAAAAAAAAGCCTGGGAAAAGGTACTCTGGAACAGTAGCACTCAGTGCTTTTATTTGTAAGACTGTCCAGAGACTCCTAAGCTCCATAGAGGATTCTCTCCCAACCTTTGCTATTAGTGATTGACTAATGTAGACAGTATATTGTGACTTGTTAAACACCGAACTCACGTATTACATCCTTGTAAAAATGTTGCTATACTACATTCAACTTCTGTTAAAATACTGTTTGCTAAATATGTTTAACCTGTTATATAGAAGAAACCTGTCTTTTCCAGTTGCATGTCTGCACCATTTCTTGGGGATTTTTTTGTTTTGTTTCTCTTACTTTTATTCTTAATTAAAGAACAGGAACTTCTTCCTCCTGGATACTATCCCAGGTTAATTTATTCAGGTCAGTTTGATTTTTCATCTTGTTTTAAAGGTATTAACTTGAAGGTCATCTAAACGCTGAGTATTTCTGAATTCCTTCCCCTAAGTTATCTAATGTCTATTCTGAACCACCACTGCAAATGGACATTGTAAAAATTTTTTAAAGTTAAAATACTTATCCTTTAAAACCTAAGGAAGAGGGGTAAAATTAAAACAGTGAAAATCTATAAAGATCTTTAATAACGTATTTTTAACTCACACATTTATGTAATTAAGCACACACATAGACAGACATATAGACAAACTTATACACATGGTAAGTGTTTATACATTTGGATTCTAGAGTTAGTTTACCTATGTTCATACACAGACGGCTACTCAGAGCAGAGAAAACTCGGTTTCCACATGTGCAGAAACAGAGATAGCAGCAGTTACATGCATACATCATAAGCTTGCTGTGAAAATTAGTTCAATAATAGTGCAACCTTTAGTGTATTACTTAGACCTAGTAAGTGTTCAGTAGTTGCTAAGTTATAACTGTAATGCAGAGTAATGCAGAATGGCTATGCTCCCAGTCACTAACAAGCAAGTTGAATGGCCTTACAGACTTCAGTATCTTCATCTGTGAAAGCAGTACTTTTGCAGTACCTGATTTCTTATATTCAGTCAAACACCAAGATTCTTCTATTCTGTGACTATAATTATATGCAATATTTGTTTTGAAATGTCAGCATTACGGTAAAATTCAATCATGAGAAACTAACAAAAAACTATTATTGCAATTCTACTATCATGATTATTATTCACACAACTGTAATTACTATTCTGATTCCTAGTTCTTATTTAGCTTTGTCTCACTACCAGACAGTAAAGTTTCACAATCATATTGTCCCTCAGAAAAATTCTTGAGTTAAGTACATTAATGTTTGTTTTGCAAACAAACAAACATGGGTTAATAAACTGACGAAGGTCACGTAACTGGAAAGAGCTAAGGATAAAGCCTGAGGAGTGAAGGAACAGGAATGCATTTTACACAAAAGGATAATTTGGGTGGTGGGCATGGATTTCTAAGTTAGTGTTTTTTGTAGGCACTAGATTATTAATTTATTTTTTTCTGGGAGATAACTTTATTATTTTTTCTTTCTTCTTTTAAAACATTTTTAAAATTATTTTTCATTGAAATGTAGTCAATTTACAATGTTAGTTTCAGGTATACAGCAAAATGATTCAGTTATCCATACATATATATGTATTTTCTCAGATTCTTTTCCATTACAGCTCATTACAAGAAATTGAATATAGTTCCTTGTGCTATCCAGTAGGTCCTTATTTATCTATTTTATAGATTATTAATTTTTGAACAAAATTCTAAGTTCCTCAAAAACAAAAACCATTTGTTTCCCAGTTTCCTTCAAAACTTCTGTAAACAATAGGCTCTCAATGAACACATACTGACTGAGTCAATCAGCCTATTCTCCTAGGATTATCTTGATAATATATTTGTTTCTTTGATAGGACATGAACAATCTCAAGGCATGAAGGAAGAGTATTTTTGTAAAAAAAAAAAAAAAGTTTCACTGAGTAAATATAGAATGGTTAGCTATGGTAATAACTTAGAACACAGTATATTGACTTCAAAAGCTTTAGTCGTGAGTGTTTGCAAAAAGGAAGTTCTGGCACAGAATTGAAAGTGATCATTGACTTCTGTGTGAACATCAAGTGGTTGGCAGGAGATGTGCAAAGCGGAGATCAGCACTTCTTCGTGCAGAAGGTCGAGCAGACATCTGTCTTCACTGAAGACGTACCATGTTCTGATGAACCATGGCTGACTAAGAATGTCAACAACATCCCCTAGAGTTAAAATCTGGCAAGATTTAAATGATCTCTGTTCTGAATAGAGCAATTTTTTTTTAATTTAAAATTATGATTTCTAAATTGTCTCAAATCCTCAATTATGTGTAGCATTTTTTTTTTTTCAAGCTTAAGAGGAAAACACAAATGCCACCAAAATTAAATGATTCCAAATTGGAAGTGGATCATGTTGAAACAATGTAATTTTCCTTCCGGCTTTTAACATAAAGCATCAAAATGATACCCATTTTTCCAAATTGCAGAAACAATGTAGAATATGATCAGTATGGGACTGTTACACGTATAGTCAGACACAGTCTTTTCATTTGTTTAGCCAATAACACGTTATGCAAGAACATAAATTCTTGTATTATTTTGCTTAAACCATTGTTGCATTTTCTCCCAGTACTTCATAAAACAAAAGTAAAATTCGAGCCAAAAATTCACTTTTCATTATCAGAAAATACAGGATGCCCATATTCTTTTTTTGTGTGTGTGTGTATATATATTTTTTTCTTAAAGTACAGTCAGTTTACAATGTTGTAACAATTTCTGGTGTACAACATAATATTTTAGTCATACGTGAACATTTGTTTTCATATTCTTTTTCACCGTAAGTTACTACAAGATATTGAATGTAGTTCCCTGTCCTATACAGTATGAACTTGTTTATCTATTTTATGTATGTATTAGTTGGTATCTGCATATCTCGAACTCCCAATTTATCCCCTCCCACCCTCTTGCCCCTCTGTTAACCATAATTTTGTTTTCTGTGTCTGTGTCTTTTTCTGTTTTGTAAATAAGTTCACTTGTCTTTTTATTTTTAGATTCCACATATAAGTGATGTCATATGGTATTTTTACTTGTCTTTCTGGCTTACTTCACTTAAAATGAGTCTCCAAGTCCATCCTTGTTGCTGCAAATGGTATTATTTTACTATTTTTTATGGCTGAGTAGTATTCCATTATATAAATATACCACAACTTCTTTATCCAATCATCTTCCCATAGACATTTAGGTTGTTTCCATGTCTTGGCTATTGTAAATAATGCTGCTGTGGACATTGGGATGCATATAACTTTTTGAATTAAGGTTCCCTCTGGATATATGCTCAGGCGTGGGATTGCTGGATTATATGGTAGTCTATTTTTAGTCTTTTGAGGAATCTCCATGCTGTTTTCCATAATGGCTGCACCAAAATGCATTCTCACCAACAGTGTAGGGATAGGAGTTCCTCCACACCCTCTCCAGCATTTATTGCATTTATCACTTGTGGACTTTTGAATGATGGCCATTCTGACTGGTATAAGGTGTAAGGTCATTGTCGTTTTGATTTGCATTTCTCTGATAATTAGCGATATTGAACATGTTTTCATGTGCCTATTGGCCATTTGTAGGTCTTCATTGGAGAATTGCTTGCTTAGGTCTTCTGCTCATTTTTGGATTGAGTTGTTTGTTTTTTTCTTAAGTTGTATGGGCTGTTTATATATTCTGGAAATTAAGCCCTTGTCAGTCTCATCGTTTGCAAATATTTTCTCCTGTTCCATAGGTTATCTATTTTTTAACTTATGGTTTCCTTTGCTGTGCAAAAGCTTTTAAGTTTAATTAGGTCCCATTTGTTTATTTTTGCTTTTATTTCTATTGCTTGGGTTGATTGCCCTAGGAGAACACTGCTGAGATTTATGTCAGATAATGTTTTGTCTATGTTTTCTTCTAAGAGGTTTATAGTGTCTTGTCTTATGCTTAAGTCTTTAAGACAATTTGAATTTATTTTGCCCATATTCTTATAACAGAAGTTTAACTACTACTTGCTTAGATCATAATTTGTAGCAAACATCATGCTAATAATCATTTTTTATTAATCATTTCTATAGTATCTGACTTTAGAGATGAAAAAATTGGCTTTAGAGTGAATCACAGGTCAAGGTCTCTGGCTGGACAGTGCGTGAGCCACAGTGACCTCCTTTAAGTTCTGTCTGACTCTGATGCCTATGCTGAGACAGTATCATGGCCTTCAGTAAATCTATATCCTTTTCAATAAATACTGTGGCAAAATCGCCATGGCATGTGAAAGATCCCCCATAATAGGACTTGTTGATCTGGTACAGCCCAAGTCTGCATTCAACTTCATAGGGATGTTAGGAGTCCCTAAAATTAAATAAATTAACATAAAAGTGAGTAAATACAATAGATGCTAGGAATATCTTTCTTCTAAAATTACTACTGTATATTCTTAAGAAAAAACTAAACTTTTAAAAAGTACTTTGCTTGTTTTTAAGTCTTTAAGAAATGAGTAGCTAAGAAGTTATGCGTTCTGTGTGATATAATACACGAACAGGAAGCCCTGATGCTCCATTTGTGTGTGGGTGCCAGGAAACATTTCCAATTCTCAAGATTCTACATATTGTTGGCTTAGTTATTATTGTAGTTTCTTTTTGTATAATTTCAACATTTGTGAAACTTTTCATTATTCATTATGTATTTAATGTTTATTTTATAAAAATATCCTACAGTGATCCAAAGTAGTAAGATATTTTAAATGTGAAGTCATAGTCCCTAAAATTATTCTCAAACCAAATATACAGAAGTCAGAATATTTCAAAGAAAGGATGCCAAATTTCATCCACTGATTTCCAGCAGATGGGAGGTAAGCAGCCCAAGATGAAATGATTAATGACTTTGGGAACAGACTAATTCCAGGGAATTGTAAATGTCAGTTTTCTGTCTTCCTCCCCATTCTGAAAGTTTATCAGTGTGAAACAGTTTTCCTGATATGCACAATGAAGGAACAGTCTTCCTGCTGAACCTAATTCAAAAATTCAGTTCACTTACAGTGTTGTTAATTTAAAATAGGCATGTTATGCGACACAAATGCTGTCTCACAGAAATACGTATACTTTTATAACAAAAATATAAAATGCATAATGTTCAATGCATTTTGAACTTTTAAATTGAATAAAATTGATTAATTTGTATTTCTTTAAATAGTTAAAAGTTTCTCCTGACAGTATGCCATGTGTCATAAGTTGAAAATTACATAGATTGCAGTCATCCTGGGGAAGGTTCTTGTGATAGTCAGAGTACTCTACTGGTCTCCCACATTCCAGTCCACTGGAGTACATGCCCTGTTTAAGCCATTTCCCTTCAGCGTGGGTGGGCCCAGTGACTGTGAAGGGGTATCACTCCCAGGAGAAGCTTATATGGAGAAAGTGAAAGGATTTTGCAGAAATAAGGAATGTCCTTAAACAGCTGACTTTAAGTTAATTGAAAGAGAAGTTAGTTATCCTGGTGGTCCTCACCTGATTAGAGAACCCACGAAAAAGAAAAAGAAAGAAAGAAAAAGAGAGAAAAAGAAAAAGGCAGAAGGAAGGAAGGGAGGGAGGGAGGAAGGAAGGACCTCTAAAGGTCAGCCACAGAAGAGATTCAAAACAGCAGAGTCCTTTTCTCGTTGGTCTCAAAGAAGTAACCTGCTGGATTATGGAGAGGGCCACAAGATAGGGAAGAGTAGGGAGCTTCTAGGAGCTGAGGGCCTCAGCTACAGCTTCAGAGAACTGAGTGCTTCAATGGCCAGTGAGTTTGGAAGAGAAATTAAAGCTTTAGATGAGATCACAGCCCTGGCTGATGACTTTGTTTCATCCTGGTGAGACCCTGAGCAGTGGACGGAGAAAGCCCATGCTCAGACTCCGTATTCAAAGATACTGCAAAATGATAAATCTGTGTTGATTTTAACCAGTAAATCTGTGGTCATTTGTTACACAGCAATAGAAAACTAATAGACTTAGCTACAGCTATCTTCTCTGGTATTGAATCATAAAGTCATTCATGTGCCCTTTGCTTTAGTATAGGGAGAAAATTGCAGGTGAATTTTCATACTCCCTGTATTGTCATTAGATAGTCACTCTTTTCACCTTCAGCACTACTTACTTTTCACCAGTTCAAACAACAAAACTAAATACTAGAAATTTTAACACAGAATCAAGTCCGAAAGGAAAAAATAGAAAAATTAAGTATTTTGCATGATCATGAAATCAGTGGAAGCCAATAATATCTCAGCTCTCTATCCAGTATAAGTCACATCCTGATTTTCTCCTATGAGACTGAGCTTGAGTTTTCTTTTATTTTCAAATTCCTCAAACTATGAAATATAATATCTTCAAATACATTAATCTCAAATAATTCCATTTCAACTGGACCAACCAATTTGAATGTCCCATGGGATTGATTACACAGAGATAATAGGCTAATAAGCACATGATGAAAATGACTTGCTGTGCTGAGAAAAATCACTTGTCTTTTGTTTTTTTCCAATTGTGGTATCTGTGAATCACTCAACAACATAATGAGGATTATTTTATATATGATGATTTTGATGTTCCAAGTCAACATTTAAAGTATTTTTGAATTATGCAATAGGATATACTTCTAAAAAGATTCCTTTTGTGAAAGCTGGATTTTGTAGTCAAGCATTATGTCTTCATTGGTATTTTACATTGAACTTTCAGAAGGAAAAATTGGATATAAAATAATCACACTTTCTTAAAATTCCAGTTAGTGCTGTTTTTCTAAAAAATTTTAATTTTACTATACATCAAAAATTTGAATATATCTTTGAAGTAACCCTAAGTAAGTCTAATGTTCTATATAAATGACTATTACAAAGTCATATCAAATGATCTAATATGAAAATTTAATCTCAGAATCAATAAAATTAATTTAGCTGGATATGATTATCTCTGTGTCAAATGCTTTTGACCTCAGGACATTTTCTGAACCCCAGGTCAGATCCTCTGTTACAAGTTCCTAAACACCTTATTCTATTTTAATAATTGACCAACTGTATTTTAATTATTTTTGAATGCTTCCTTCCATTCCCCAGCACAAGCCTTTGAGCTTCACTAGGAAAGAGACTTTGTCTTGTTCAGCACAGGACCCTGATAAGAACAGTATGGAGCTTCAAAGAAACCCTTAATAGGGCAAATTGACCAAAGGAGGGATAGAAGGAGAGAGAGGGGAAGGAAGAGAGATGAGAGGGAGAAAAGGAGAGAGCTAAAGAGGGAGAAAGGGAAGGACAAAGACAGGAAATAAGGGAGGAAAGGACCAGAAGATGAAAAGAGGAAAGATTCAAAGGCAAGTAAGAAGGGAGGAAAGAAGGAAGAAAAACTATTGTTATGAATGTAAAGAATAATCCGTCTCTCAACAGTAAGAAAATCATACCTACCTTTGAATAAGTGTCTACAAATAGATATTTATTATCTCTTTAAGATAAGTATTATCTCCATTTTACATCTTTATATATTTTATAGTTCATGGATTTTTAATCTGCAGCATAAAACTCAGGCTAGTATTCAGAAATAGTTACCTTAGCTATTTCCCCCCAGTTTTATTGAGATACAATTGACATATAACATAATATTAATTTTAGGTGTAAAATACAATGATTTGATATATGTATTTATTGTGAAATGACTACCACAGTAAGTTTAGTTAACATCCATCACCTCACATAGTTACATTTTTTCTTATAAGAAATTTTAAGATCTACTCTCACAGCAACTTTGAAATAGACAGTACAGCATTATTAATAATAGTCACCATGCTGTACATTACATCCCCAGCATTTATTTATCTTATAACTAGAAGTTTGTATTTTTTTTTTACTGCATTCACCACTTTTGCCCCTCCCCACCTCTGTCAGTCACCAATATGCTCTCTGTATCTATGAGGTTTTTATAGACTGCGCATATAGGTAAGATCATACAGTATTTGTCTTTCTCTGTCTGACTTACTTCACTTTAGTATTGCCTACAAAATCCATTCATCTTGTCTGAAATGGCAGGACTTCATTGTATTTATGGCTGAATAATATTCCTCAGTGTGTGTATGTGTGTAGCATTTTTTTTTCCTTAATTCATTCTTCCATCCATGAACACTTCGGTTGTTTCCATGTATGGCTATTGTAAATAATGCTGCTAAGGACATGGGGATGATATATCTTTTCAGGATAGTGTCTTTGTTTCTTCAGGTAAATACTCAGCCATGGAATTTGTGGATTGTATGGTAGTTACAATTTTAATTTTAGGGAACCTCCATACTGTTTTCAGAGTGGCTGCACCAATTTACATTCCCACTAACAATGCACAAGGATTCCCTTTCCTTCACATCCTCACAAACACTGTTTTATCCTGTCGTTTTGATAATAGCCATTCTAATAAGTGTGGAGTGACTTCTCATTGTGGTTTTGATTTTGTATTTCCCTGATGATTAGTGATAGTGAGTACCTTTTAGTATACCTGTTGGCTATTTATATATCTTCTGAGGAAAAATGTCTATTCAGCTTCTTTGCCCATTTTAAAATCATATTGTTCACTTTTATTCTATTGAATTGTGGGAATTTTATATACATTTTAGATATGAACCATTTATCAGCTATATAATGTGCATATATTGTCTCCATTCCATAGGTTTCCTTTACTTTTTGTCAGTGGTTTCCTTTGCTGTGCAGAAGCCTTTGTTTGACATAGTCCCCCTTTCTTCTCTTGCCTTTGCTTTTCGTGTTAAATCCAAAAAAATCATTGCCAAGATTAATCATTGCCAAGAGCTTACCTCCTAAGTTTTTCTCTATTAGGTTTATGGTCCCAGGTCTTATGTTGAGATCTTTAATCCATTTTGAGTTGATTTTAGAAAAAAATTCACTGATTTTAATGAGATATGTTATGATGCTCTCTAACCCTTCTAAGACAGCCAGGTATTTTCAAACATAGTTACAAAATGAAGATGCAATTCTATACATAATTAACAACAACTTAAACATAAACACAGTGTTTTAATTTTAATTATTAATTTTATAGCATATTTATTTGATGTGCTTTAAATGAAAGAGACATTTGAACAACACAAGTTTGAATGGCTTGCGTCCACTTAATATGTGGATTTTTTCCAATAGCAAATATATGGTATTACCTGATGTGTGGTTAGTTGAATCTGTGCATATGAAAATGCTAATCCAGAGGAACCCCATATTCAGAGGGCTGACTAGAAGTTATATAGGGATTTTCCACTGCTGGAGAGTTGGCACCCCTAACCTTGTGTTGTTCAAGGGTGAGCTGTACCAAAAAAAAAGTTGTTGTCCAAAAAATAATGTAATTTTTTTAAGAATTGTTACAACAATTCATGATGAATTGAACCATAATTTGAGACAAGTTTCTTTAAACAATAATAGCAAAATCTACAACATTCATAATGTTTTAATAAAGTCTGTCTAGAAAGTAAAAATTATCAGTGCTTACCTTACTCTGGCTTCTCCCACCATGTGCTACAAGACTTGCTTACAACTCAGTCTTGGGTTAACCCCTGTCTAGCTCCTTGGCAGTGCTTGAAAAGTTCTCTAAAAGGGCAGTTTCTGAATGCCAATTCTTTTCAGAGACTAAGGATGTCAGAATGTGCTATGAAGTAGGCTACTTGGATGTCAGAACCTTTTTATCACTCGAATTGCTGTGCTTAGGACCTTCTCTGTTTCAAAAGCATCTACCTCCAGTCCCCAGTGCCTCCACAGTCAGCACCACACCCACACCACGTGCTCACGTGGAGCCCAACGTCTATATTGTTTTCAGAAGTGCCCCACTGTTGCTACTTCATCTCCAGTGTGATTCTGGTCCCTGTTTGCCACTTAGTACTTTCCCTTCAATGGTAACCATTATATTTTACTACCTTATTTACTGGTACTCTACCAAGCATCTGAAATTTTCAATTCCATTCTTAGTTTTTCCTCTTAGCTGTTTTTAGAACCTTTTGACTTTAATTTTCTGAATGCCTAAACAGTTTCGTAATGAGTCAACCATTTTAAGACAATCATAGTAGGTTAATGATTTTTTGACACTGTCACTGACATTTCCTAGAACTCTGCAGTGATCCTTCCATCCTTTCTCTTTTCAGTCACGTTTTTTTCCAGCAAGAACATAGTTCGGTTGCCAAAGCTATCATATCATATTCATCTTATTAATTCTTCTTAACTTTTTAGTGTCTCCATAAAAGTCTTGAAGAAACATATGTATGTATCCACAATCATGCATCCACAGATGTGAAAGCTGCAATTACTAATTTTTCCTATCTGCTTAGCAAAATGATCAACCATATTTTATCAAATATAAACTTCAGGGATTTAAAAAATATTTTTAATGGTTATAATTATTAGCTCCTGCCAACCCTCTCCACACCATCCCTAATCCTAACCCTTGTTCATCCCTGGTTTAGACTCCTTTAGGGTGAATGAGGATGCTGATTCCCAGAAAACTGATTCTCTGTTTAGGTTAACACACATGTTATGACTCTTGTCCCTTGTAAGCTCTTTGGAGACAATGTGCACATTGTTACGGGGGTCATGTGCTCTGTGCAGGGCACTGTCCCAGGCACTGTGGTTGACTTAGTAGTTCCATGCTGCTGCCCCAGGTTTACTCTAGTGGGTGGAAGAGTGGGTTTGAGAGAGGGGCTCTAGGATCAACAGAGTTCTGAAAACTTCCATTTAAAAAGAAGCCATTTAATTAATGCATAATAGTGTATGTAATGACTTAACTGGATCATGAACCTTTTTTCTCTGCTCTCATGAATAAACCCTGTCTTCCTACCTCTGATTCTCCCTTGTGCATCTAGAAAAGATGAACAATACAGGAGGGAAAAGTCTCTAAAACTCTGCTTTTCATTTGTTTCTCAATCAGAACATTGAATGCAAGTATATGGAGTTTAGAATTTTATATAAGTTGAAAAGGAAAAAAATGAAGACCTGAGTAGGGAAATGAGAATGAGGGGCTGACTGTTAGAAGACAGAGATGGTCTGATTTTCATGAAAGCAGATAAATATGGGTTATCAGCTCATGTTCAGGTGCTGGACATCTTAGGGTTGAACCCTGGCCTCTATCAGCTACCCACGAACTCTTTCTCAGCTAAATGATATGTGTCAACAAATTTTGAACATCTTACTTTTAAATTACGTTTCTAAGTCTGGTTGATGATGATAATAATAATACCTTAACTCTTAGCCTTCTGTGAGATTCAGTAAGTTTAAATTTTATAGTACTTTAGAATAAGATATGGCACTTAATAAGTGTTTTATATTATACTTATTATATATCATTTATGTTATCTATATTATAGTAAAAATCATACATTGTTGCTTTTTTGAAGTTTGGAAAATAGATTTAGAAGTAAACGAGGTGAGGCAGGGAGAAAAGAGGGACGCGTAGGTCCCAAGCAAGAGATTGGATAAAGGTGGTGATATGAGAAAAAGTGAATGGATTTTTGGAAGTTAGAATCTACTCTGCTTGGATCTTGGAGGTGAGGGAAAGAGAAATGAAGGAAAATGCCTAGATTTTCAGTGTGAGTAACTCAGAATAGTATAATTATGTGACTTTAAAAAGATAAGACACAGAGTCTTTAAAGAAGCAGAATTTTTTTAACAGAAAAATAAGAATTCTGTTTTATATTTTAAAAATTTCAGATGTCTATTAAATATACAAGTCAAGAAGGCAGCTGTGACCATGATTGTGGAGTATGGGGAGATTTGGGATTTGGAAATTCAGGCTAGAGTTGGGAGATTTGAGAATCATAAGTCTACGGATTATCTTTAAACTGTGGATTTGGGTAAGATGACTTATGGACAATCTGTAGATACCTCAAGGAACTGTTACTAAATAGGAAGGAAAAAAACAAATGAAAGTAAGAAACTTCATCAATTCCTAATATTTACAACAATTTTCTGTTATCCTGTCTTAATCAGCTTGGGCAATTATGACAAAATACCATAGACTGTGAGGCTTAAACAAGAGAGATTTAATAATATTGTGTTGTATACTTGAAAGTTGCTAAGAGAGTAGATCTGAAAATTTCTCATCATACAAAAAAATTACTATTTGTGATAATGGATGTTGGCTAGACTTATTGTGGTGATCATTTATATACTCAAACACACACACATATATATGTGGAATCATAATGTTGGACACTTGAAACTAATATGTTATATGTGAATTATGTCTCAATTAAAACAAAAAATAGATGACAACAGCAAAGTACACGTTTCTCTTCTCAATTCTGCACATGGAACTTTCTCCAGGATAAACCATACATTAGTCCATAAAATAAGTCTTAATAAATTTGAAAAGATAGAAACCATGCAAAGTATCTTTTTCAATAATATTGAGGTGAAACAAACAAAAATAGACATTTACGTTTTACAGTTCCAGAGGTTGGAACATCCAACATCGAGGGGCTGGCAGATTTGGTTCCTGGTGAGAGCCCTTTTCCTAGCTTGTCTTCTTACTGTGTTGGCAGAGATAGCTCTGATCTCTTTCTCTTGAGGTAAGGACACTAATCCTATCGTGGGTCCCTACCCTCCTTATCTCACCTGAACCTAATTTCCTCTCAAAGGCCCCACCTCCAGACACCATCACATCAGAGATTAGGACTTCAGTATATGAATTTTGGGAGACACAACCATTCTGCCATAGTTTATGCCCTTCAGATTATTTATATCTTCTATGTTTGTATAGTGGAAAGATATTTATAACAGTGTGCACTTCTTCCCAGTTCTATGTCCAGTGACATTATATGGATAACTTGACATCAGCCAGGGTGAGAGTATCTATACCATAGACTTTGGAAAATGCTATGGATTCCTCTTCCCCAACCCCCTGAAAAACTAATTATTCAATATTTGCTAGCATATACTCTATGTATACCATTGGGCCAAAAGAGGTTTTATATGTTTTTAGGATGAGAGATACCACTAGTTACTCATACACTGATACACTGATACTTCGAGGACAAGTCTACTTAAAGTTCTAAGATAATTCCAAGTGGCTTAATTCTGTTAAGACAATATATAAGTTAATTCCATGATAGAGTTTTTGAGAGGGCAGATTCATAGAGGAGAACATTATTACAAAATCAGTATTTTTAAGAAGAGTGGATTGGATCCAGAAAGCAAGTGAAAAAATTGGCCTGAGATAGGTAAGAAGCATCTATAGTGACACGAGAGAAGGTGAATGCCAGTAGTTTGGTGTGCTTGTGTGAGAAATGATGAGAACATTGCTTCTTTTCCCACCAGAGGAAGACGATATCCCCACTGAGCCCGTGTTTTGAGAAAGACGTGTCATTTCACCCAGTAATGACTGCCACATCTGCCCCCACCTGAAATCCACGTGTCTGACAACTTGCTCCCCATTTATTTCCTCATTACAATCGAAAGCATTCCTTTCTATTATTTAGGAAAGGTCTAGAAGTCTTAGAAATGAAAATACTAACCCAATTTTATTTACACTACTTAGAAAAATTAATCTCTGAAATTATATGCAAGTAGCAGTTCTCACAAATCCTCTAAACATCTGTAAGAAATAAACTTAGGGCAAATTTTCCTGAAGTTTATGTAAATCCAAAAATACTGTCTGTGTTTTATGAGTGGAATGTTTAGTCAGCCCTTAGTACAATTGATGCTAAGAAGTTCCATTAGAATGTACAACAATTGATAAAATACTCTATTTCTAGTACCTAAATATAAATGTTAGAACCTGTTATCTCCAAAATGGTGCTGAGTGGTCACCTAGAGAAGAGGTAATCTCTAAAATAATAAAACTTAGAATTCCTCATAACTGGAACTGACTGTCTGATGAGAATAACTCAATTGAGCTCAGCATAGCCAAAAAGCTTTTTATATTTTATTAAAACTACTAGGCCAAGGTGAACCTTTTCACGTACCTAGAATAATTTCATTTCTTACTGGTCTAGTACTGTTAAGAAAATCATGTCAGTTCTCTGAGGAGAGGATTTTTTTAAACTTATCCTGTATCACAGATACTGTGACACATGTCTCTAAGGGAGCAGCTCATGAAGCAAATAAGGTATTGCCAAGCAGATTGGTTACATTGTTGGACTCAGGGAGACTCATCCAGGTTAGCTGAAGAAAAGAAGTTTAATGTAGAGATACATATATGGAGACAGAAAGGAGACAGAATCTCACAGAAATTTAGTATAGGATGCATATAAAAGCAGGTTAGGTCTTTTGCAGAAACAGTATGATGGGTTCAAAATATTTTTCTACATCAAGGGCAAGAGATTATCATCTCCCTTTCCAGTGCATTAGCATTAACCTAGCTTGTATAGTCTCTGTATGTCAGCTGAGTTCTCCACTCACTTCCTACAGCTTTCTTCACCCTGTATTTGTACGTCTCTTAAATGTTTCATAACTTGCATCATTCAACGTTTACTGCGATTCTTTAATGTGCCAGTGACTGTACTTGGCAATAGGGAAGAAGACAGATGAGGACTTTGCCCTCACAGAGTTTGCCTTTTCCTGGGGAGATGGAGATTAGCCAGAAATTCAAGATAAGTATAGATTGTGAACATTCTATGAAGGAAATAAACAAAGGCTGGTGATTAAAAAGAAACCTGGGTGGTGCAAAGCAGGGAATGAAGTGGGGGGGTGGTGATGAGCAGTACTAGTTTACGTAAAGTGATTCGGAGGAATCAGCCAGAGAGCTGGAGGATGAGTGACACAGCAAAGATACGAAGCGGAAAGAGTTTTGGTATAATAATCATAGCAATGGCTTCACTGTAACCTCCAGCTCACTGATAGCCCACGCTGGCAAATCTCATTGACCATTCATTCATCCTCCCCTCAGTGCTGGGCAGTGTGCACGTTCACCCAACCAGGGAAGCCCTATGCTTCCAATTTAATTCCTCTACTGATTCTGTGCTTTGCAGCTTCGTAGCAGATTAGATCAGATGAAGATGGTAGCTTGTGTCTGTTTTGTTCTCTGCTGTGTGTTTAACGTCTAAACAGTTCTGAAATGACTGGTTTAATGAATAATCTGCTGGAAAATAGGTGGATTAGAGAAAGGATGGATTTGAATTTTATCAGCCTAGTTAGGGATACTGCAGTAGTGTGTTTTCAAGACCTTTTCCTCTGAGCAAAGTTTGCTTTAACTGTTTTGGAAATGCAGTTTTAATTTGTGTGAGTTAAAAAAAAAAGGCTTAAACTCTTGCTTATGTTCATTTTGGTTCATATGAAAAGTCATCGAGACTCAAGAAAACTTAATGTATAATCCATATTTTAAAATCCCAAACACTGAATACTGTGCCTATGCTTAACTGTAAGTTGCTGTTGAATAAATGAGAGAATGTGCATATATGTTTATAGTTCTTCTATTTTAATGTTAGCTTGGGAAATTTTATAATATGGGTTTCTCCTCTACTGAAATACATAGAAAACTTGAGATGGTTTAAGTTCAAATATACAAAACTTTTCCAACCAGAGAATTAATGACATTGTTCAATTTTAAAGTTATTTCCCCCTCAAAGCATAACTTCTGAATGTAGCTTTCAGAACTTTTTTGAAGCTATGTGTTCTCTGAAACGAAAAATGAATTATCACACATATCACCCACAGAAAAGCAGTTACAGAGCAGATGAACATTTAATTAGTGTTTTTGATATATTTCTTGCAATATATTTTTTATTCAGTAATCAGTTAAAAATAGTATTTAGTGTTACTCAAACCTCCGCACAGTCAACTTCTAGTAGGATATATTTTTTAAGATTGAATCAGAAACAGACATTTATCATAAATAAATAAGAAAATGATTTCCAACTCAAAGAAATCAAATTTTCTTTTGACAAATTGGTGTAGGTTTTCTCTACAGAATCTGAAATTTCAGGTTGCAAATTGTAACAAGATGAGGCAAAACTGTCTCTTAATCTCTGGAGATAAGGATGCTAATTAGATTAATGATGTCTGGGATCTAATCACAGATAGGTTCAGGACCAAACATGTATCACTGCAGCCACTGAGGGAGAAGAGAGAGACATACGATTAGCAGCTTCTGTCTGAATGAGAGACTTACTTTCCAGACAGTTCCAGCAGGGTGAGCACTTTGATATTGTGAGCGTCTAACTAGGGCACAATTGCATATTAACACCTTCACCAGCTTTAAACCCTGCCTGAAATGTCAGACTTCTGGCATATTTTTCTAATGGTAAGTGAGACAATTTCCATTCAGTCATTCACTCTACAAACTTGTGTTCAGTGTCCAGTAGGTGTAGGCACTGTCCTAAGTGCTGTCTGGTTTACTTAATTGCAAAACAAAACAAAAAGTTTTGTCACATGAAACAGAAAATCACACAAAATTGTCATATTTTAATAGAAGTTATAACACACATGAGTTAGAAATGTTTTTAGGTAAAATATTACTGAACCTTAAATGAGAAAACTGAGGCCCATAAAGTGGGTCACGCCCTTTAACTGAAGAGAAGCCGTAGGACAAACTGCAGAGCAGAGCAAGGAGTCACGTGATACCCTCAGGTCTCCAGGAGGGTCACAATTTTATATCATCTTATTGTTTTAGTGACATTTATTTTTGTATTGTATTAATGTTTGAGATAGAAATGCAGACATGGTACAAAAGCGAAGAATATGAAAAGATTTATAAGTAGAAGTGTCCTTCCACCTTCAGCCCACGTGCACTCATTTTTTTCTTCAGAGGTTACCAAAAGTACCAATATTTTAAAAATTATTCTGAAGATCCTATAGGAACAAGAGACACATGTATGTGCATATGCATATAGTGTACCTGTATGTGTACATGTATGTGCATGCATATATGCATATGTGTATGTGTATTTTTCTTAATAAAACATGCTGGCTAACTATACATGATATTCTACAGCTAACTCTTATCTCTTAAAAATATTCCTTGTAGCCTGTTCTATATCAAGATGTGCTTCAGATAGAAAAATCTGAAGTCATTCTGATCATAATCTTTCTTTGGAGATATTTTTATTTTTCCTCTTTGAAAACTTCTTTTGATCCCAGTAATCTAAAAGTCACAATCGTTAGTGTCTTGTGAGGGTCTATTTTTAATTATTATGCTGTGCATGGTATTTTGCATTTGCCATTTCTAATACCCAGGGTAGTATACAAACTTTGCCCTTGGTTCCTTTTCCAAGGAAATGATCCTGGTTTTTAACTGAGATAATGGACAGAATTCCTAACAAGTGGTAGAAACAGAGACTTTCTTTTGTCCAACCACTGTTTCTTTCTAGTTCTCACGGTGTACAGGATGCTCACAAAGAACACAGAATGGTAGCAATCAGTTCCAGGTTGCCTGATGCTGCATGAAATCCAGCCAGCAGTTCGTGTTATCATTCCTATGGCAGATGGCAAAAATGACCACCATCTTTCCCTCCTTCCTTAGAAAGGCAGAGTCTGTTTCACCTTGAATCTGAGCTGGCCAGTAGAATGTGGTGGGAGTGACCATGGGCCAGTTCTGAGGCCTTGCTCCTTTCTGTTCCCTTTCAGAACTGTGACACTGCCATGTGAGCAAGACCAGGGGTGGCCTGCTGGAGCGTGTGATACGCGTGTCCACTTGGCCCCCTGGCTCCAGTCAGTAGTTAGCCAAAGCCCCGAAAGAGAGATGCCTAACTTGCCTGAAACTGAGTTGGAAAATTAAAACTGGGTTTTGTTTTGTTTTTTTCCAACTGATAAGTTTCTCAAAATAAGCAAGATCTGGGGCAAAGACTAAATCAAGGGTATGGCTGTAAGACCCCTTTTTAAAGGTATCTGAAAGAGTTCAGATAGTGTCTATTAGACACTCTCAACTAGAAAAAAAGAAGTGATTCTATGAGTCTTAAGTCTTGCACAGCAGCCTAATCATACTGTAACCCTATAGCTGCTCTGTGTGGGCTCCTGTAATCAAGGAAATGATCTTTATTCTATGTCTTAATGAGACAGTAGGGAAGAACCTAGCATATAATAAGGAAAATTCTTGGGATTTATCTGAACTGCTGTTTTCTGGACTATAGATAAAACCTCAGTTTAATGTGGAAATGAGGAGAAAGTATTTAAAATTCATCTTCTGAACCATTAATGATGCCCAGAAGGGAATAAGAATAAAGCTAAGCGAGCAGGGCTTCAGTTACTCCAACCTGTGGGAGCTTCTCACCTATTTCATTTGTGATTATTGCTGTTGCTTTTTGAGTGGTAAAAGCTATGCTTAAAGCTACAGAAGTATTGTCTCATTTAATCTTCACAGCTACTCCCTGTGCAAACTATTATGTACATCATTTTGCAAATTAAGAATCTGAGTCTTGGAAACTAAATTATCCAATCTTTCAGTTAGTAACTGGCAAGTGTTTACTGTAATACACAGGCATGCACAACATAGGAGACAGTGGTATTATATATAGTTAGGTACCACCCCTCTTTATAGGTTTTAATAAATTTTTTATAAAAGAAATGTGCTGCTAAGATGTTTGAGATCCATTGGATCACTTATAGAACATCTAACACAGCTTTCATTCTGTGTTGCTTCAAGAGTACGAAATTGTTTCTAAAAGTACAGAGGTTTTAGAAAAGAATTGGAAGTCATTATTCATCCACCTGTGATGTTCTAACTTTTGTGTTTTTGTAGCATGGCAGATTTTAATGTGTAGAACACACCACCAGATACCAATTTATAGTAGAGTAAACACATACATATTTCCTGACACCGCTTCAGAAAATTAAACTTTGATAGTTATGTTATAAAGACATAAATATGTCAAAATGAAATTTCCCAAAATGAAATTTTAAAACACAGGTGTCTCAAGCTTTCTTTCACTAAAATACCTTGAAATAACAATTCTTCAGAGCAACCTAAGTACTGATAAGAAAAAAAATATTGATATGCCACCAGAATAAAATGCTAGGTTGACAGACAAGATTTCTGGATATGGAAAGACATTTTATTTTTAACCTAACCTGGGAATGTCTGTGAAGGATGATATTACCTAGGTAGTTTGTTTTGATGGGAAACATTTAAAATTTAATTTGCTAAAAGTAGCTTAGGAAAACCCTCAATTTACGTAATCAAATAAATGAAAGAACATTCTCTCAGTAGGCATTCATCCATCTCAGTTATCTCATGTATCTCAAGGCTTAGAAACTACATTTTTATGCAATCTGGAATAAATCAATTACATTTTTTGCGTAATTTTCAAATCTTTGCAATTTATAAGTTACATCATACTTATGAAGGTGTTAGATTAATATGTGAATAATGCATTTTCTCATTTGTAAAGAGTAAGTCTACTGTATAGTAGTACTCTTGTGGGAAATGTATTCCCATATACTTTTCACTCATCGTGCTTTTTTTTTTTTTTTTTTTTTTTTTTTTGCTGGGTCATGACTTAGAAAAAAAATTAATGATAATAAAAAAATCACCACCCATACTTAGTGGGTTTCTTCCTAGTTTCTTCCATCAAGCCAGACTAGGAGTTATAAATGTATATCACCTGCTGGAACTAGTCCTGGTGCCTTTAAATTCTTAGAGCTCTTAGTCAAAACATAATGATGATAGCAATGGAAATAGTGATAATGGTAATCATAACAAAAGCATTGTAAGCGAGGGACGTTTAGAATGTAAATAGATATTTGAAGTGTCTTTTCTAATCCTTCTTGGTAAGTAATAGAACTGAGGTTAAGGAGGTTAATTTACTGTCTTGCTGACATACAGTTTGAGGTTGACACTTTCTTAGCTTTCTAAATTCCATGTTGTTATTATTTACAGTTATGTTACAAATTGGGTAATCTATTGTCCTCACCTTAGAGGCCGCATTTTCTTATGTTAGAGTTACAATGACTGTGTTTTATGAAAAACAGAATCCCATGAGGAATTTAATAACAGTGAAATGGTCAAAATACTAAAGGTAATATACACTTTTACTAAACTGCTGATAAATACCAATCAAGCAAAATAATACTTCAGTTTATATCATGTATAATTTTTATGACCTTAAATAAATTTCACGTGATATTTTTATTGTGGATTTCTCATTGCCAGGAATAAGTCTTAAAAATCCTAAACCCACCTAAAAGTATATTTCCATTACTGTGTTACCTAGTAACCGCCCAGCCTATTTTGAAGTTATTTTGGTTGATAAGAAATAATGCCCATCTTTAGGAAAATGAGTCATTAACATAAATTAAAATCCCGTCATGATTACATGGGGAACACAGGGCTGTCAAAACTTCTGGCTAGTTGTACATGGCAGGGATATAATATGTCACTATGCTTTGTAAAATTATGTTACCTAAGTTATAGATCCAAAAAATGACCAAATTTACTATGTAAAAGAACTTTGAAAATTCTGGTTTTATATCAAATGCATAATGTGCCAAAGTACTTTGCACAGCTAATGAGATAATGTATATTAGGATTATGAATTGTAAATTCTTCACAATACTTGTATGTGAGATCAACTATTCATTTGGTGAGCATTGATTACAGACATCCTACTGTAGCAGATGAGGGATATAGGGTATAAATGAACGATGTAGTCCTTTGAGTCATTAACATTCTACTTAATATAGAATATTCACTTCAATTCATGGATTACAGGCTCAGGAAAAATTTGAAGAGCCAAATAAAGATTTTTGTAAGCATTATATTAAAGGTGAACTTTGAGACCCCATCTGAGACCATTTGTGTCTCTATTAGAATCAGACTTGGCTGTAAAATGCATATGGCAAAAAATACTTAACTTTTTCTAATAAAATAGATATATTAAAAATTCAATTGATGAGATACATTTGACATTTTTTATTGTCTCCCAATAATGAATTATATAATATAGCATATTTCTAGCATAAGGAGCTTGTCCCTTCAGTGAATATTTGTATATTGCTTACAATTATTATACATTTATATGTGAAACCCTACATTATGAACCATAATACATTTTTGGCTTTAAAGATGCTAAAATTCCAAGACTCAATTGCATTGATTTTGTTATTAAAATCAAAATATACTTCTATGAAGAAATAATTAACTGGAATTCCACAACCGACTATATTTCAAATCTAATAAAATTTAGTTTCATATAAAGTCAAACATTAGTCATAAACCAAAAAATGTTTTTGCTCCAGATTTATTCCGTTCTAATTTTTAAAACAACCACATTCAATTATTTCAACACATAAAAAGCAGTAAGCATTCATTCTAATTATAAGGGTCCACATTTTCTGAATTCTCACTGTAAACAAGACCAAATAAGTTCATATACTTATTTCACCATACCCTGGCACCGTTATGACTGCATGCCCATGAAGGTAAAATCAGTACTCAGCAGAACGCCTAGAGCAGCAGAAACTAACCATAGTACAGTGTCAAGGACATCCAGTTACTTCCCAGGGACTCACTATTGAGTGTAAAAATGAGAGTCAACAATTTTTTTCAGAGTCTTGTGCATCTCATGTTTTGATGTTTGGGTGATATCATACCCTTGAAAAATCCCTCAGCTGTAACAAATCTTTTTAATCTGGCCCTTTGGTAACTAGGAAATTAACAAATGTATGTTATTTCTCGTGGTAAAAGTATTTTAAATGAGTCTTCCATATTTTCCCTGGAGACACTCATATAAATGAACTTCACTCTTGTGGTAGGTTTATAGGGATACTGGCCTTGCTAGTTGATGCCCTAGAATCGTTATTTTTTCTAATGGTTGTATTAAAATGATCATTTCCCATTCCTGAGGAAAATCTGAGCTCTGTTGCTCTCAAATAATTATGGAGTAATATGTAAACCTCAGTTCAGAAAAAAAAAATTGAATAAAATTATTACAAAGACAATGGTTACAAAACATAGTCTGAACAAAAATTATGACCTGCTTTACAGAGAACTGGAAATCACATCTGTGTCTAAACCAGATTTCAAATATCAGCCTGATACTCGTGGCGCCAGCGCCCAACCTGGAGCGTACTAAGAAGGGAAGGGAAGAGGCTTCCAGTAGATGTCTTGATAAGGTGTAGTTGTGTAGGTGGACCATGTCTCTAATTACTCATTGGTGCTAAGTCTTTTTAGGTTAAGTAGTTTAATGATTTCCAGTGGATGGCATTCATTCCTTTGAGATTTAAGTATTTTTCTAAGAATATTTAGCCAAACCAGCAGCACATGTAAAGAGCACCCTTGGTTGTAACTGATTAAGCATAAAATGTCAGATTTTCCCACTGCCAAAGTGTAGTGGTCTTTCAGTGCTTAGAAAAGTACATCTTTTTAGATCACTTGGGTATCATCTAGTACACTATAGTTAGAATAATTTAGGAAGAATTAAAAGCCATAACCTGGAAGTTTAAAAGGCCTTTGTTCCTATACACCACCTTTGTGCCAGCCCACAGATAATAAAGATAAATCATTGGTGTCATATACATAACAAATCCTGGTATAGATGACTTCCTAACTTTTGCACTACAAGTATAATTCTACTTGTATTATGTATTGTTATAAATGTATATGAAGAAATTTTTAGTGTTTGGAGACACAGAAATGTGAGAAATTTAGAGGTATTTTATTTTAGTGTTGGAAATTTTGTGCCATAAAATCTTTCTAGCACCATGTGATATAATATTTATAACATTTAGAAATTATTTTAGCAGAGAAAAAAATGCGCAAAAGTTTATATGATTCCAGGATCAGTTAATACAATACAGGTCTTTCCTATTTTCATATAGGCAGGATTTATCCTTTTCATAGACTAATGCAGCATCAGTTTATTGCAAGTTGGAGATGAAATGGAGATTATTACATTATGAGGTAGTTATTTCTGGTTAGATGATTTCTGATTGGTTTGGGTTTTACCCACTATATCTTACAAATGAAGCAATAACCAAATCTAAGACGCATTAATCTCAGGGTAAACATGAATCAGATGGATAGCTTGGCCTGTCTATTTATTTCAGCCATAATTCCACGGATTTAATGAATTAAGGTTGATAAATCCTTAACTGATTAATAAATCTAGGGACGCTTGATAAATATCCTTTAACTGTTAAAATTACATCTTAAACGTTAACCCTGGGGAAGAATGATGGAATGCCTCAAAAATCAGTCTAATTCACTTGTTTTTTTCTCTAAATGTACAAGCTTAACCTACTTTCATATACAAAGAAAATTTAAAGAAGAGAAGAAATTCTAAGATGCTATAGTGTTCCAAAGTGAAAATCAAAATAATAAATATGCTAACATAGTTGACAGTAGACATTCTACATTAAAATTCTTCAAAGATAATGAACACCTTCTGATGCCAATACATTACCATTCAACATCCACTAATGTAGAAGGAGCCAGTTTGTCTGCAAGTGCAATGATCAATAAAAATTCCCTCCTCCCTCCCTCTCATCTCTCTTCTTCCTCCTCCTCCTCTGTGTCATCTTACTATCTTAATCAGGTTGATGTCACAGCCTCTATCCCATCACTTTCAAGTGAAAAATCCAAAAATAATTACTCTTGATTCCTATGTCTCTCTCTGCCCCACAGCCCATTAGTATTGGCAACTGTCCCTTGTCTTGGCAGTTTTATCTCCTAAATAAGTCTTTAAACTTTTCCCACCTCCTCATAACTAGTTTAATTATCCTTGTTAAGGTTCAAATCATCCCTCTCCTGCACTACTTCACGATTTTCTTAACTACTTGCTTTCCCTGCTTCTAATCTTACACTGTCAACTCTGGTCCCCACACCATTGCCAGGGTGCCCTATTTGAAAAGAAATCATCTCTTAAAATGCTTCAGTGGCTCTCTGGTTTCTATAAAATGGAGTCCAAACTACCTTATGTGCCACAACTAACTTATTTTATCCTGGACCCTTTATCTTCACTCTTTTCTACTTGAACTTTTTGATCTGAGTACACTGAGCTGCATATAGTTCTACACCTACAGTACCTTGTTTTCTGTCTTGCGGGGTCTTCACACGAAGTTTCTTATGATAAGAACTCTCTTCATCCATTCTTCACCTTGTAGAATACTTCCTACAAAGTATTTTGTTTTAAAGATTCAGGTTATATATGTCTATCCCTAAGTTTTCCAGTATTGAATAATTATTTGTGTATATGTTTTCTACCCCACAGCATCTTATCTATCTTTAGCTCTCTGGGAGCTGGCAAGTGAATAGAACAGACACTCAATACATTGTTATGAATGAATGGTAGAGTTCCAATTAGTATATCAATTTCAGAATGTTTATCCATGTTAATAGAAGACGTAAATAACTCAACTTAGGCTTCATGACTCAACCAGAACTTCGTGATCTGTTGAAATGCCAAAGTTGTAGGACAGGAATTATCCTAACTCATTTAAAGCAATTTAAAATGTGGTCACCCTATAATGGGTCCAGGAAATGTACTCCAAAATGTATTTCAAGTCTGTCTACTTATACAGAGAAGCAAGCTATTCTCTGCTGGGAAAATTTAACCATTAAAAACTACCGTGGGTCCTTTTAGGGTGAAAGCAAAGACCCTCACCTCTTCTCAGTAGACAAATAGTACAATGATAAGGTCCTTTCAAACTCAGTATCAGATTATACAAGAATTTTTTGCTTTAAATGTGGTGCAACTTTAATCATCCGTATGAGCAAGCAAATGATCATATTCATTGAATTTTAGCTAAAATTCTGGCCATTTCCTTTAAATCTTTTATTCCTTATTGAAATTTAAACTCTGTTCAAGATAAGCTTTAACATGTAAAAGAAAAGTATTTATATATTTCAAGTTTAATAATACATTCATTTAATAGTCAATTGTATTTTCAATTTACACAGTCTGTTAATTCTCTGATTTCATGACTGCACCTCTTCTGTGGCCTAGTATCATGTAAAAGCCAATGCAGTATTTGCTAACTGCTTGTGAATGTATCTTCCAGATAACTGTGATTTTTTTTCTTAATGGCAGAGGTCTTTCCTTTTCAGATCTTAAAGGGGTAGAACTCTCATTAATAGAAAAATGAGGGTTACATAAAATCTTTCTACCATTGTAACTGCTCAGATCCTATTCAAGTTAAATAGCTCTCCAACAAGAAGTTAATATGCCAGCTGAGTGTTAGCATGACGCAGCTTCAGCACAGAGCTCTTCTTTTCAGTTCACAGAATATCCTGTGGTGAAGGTGTTGATGTTGCAAAAGAAAACTATTTCAGTTCAAAGGAGGATGTTTAATTCATATGGGATTTCTTTCCTTGTTGTTGAGTTCTGCTTTGTAGGGAAGCATGAATTGAAAGTTGAAGAACTAAACTCTGTTCTCAGCTATGTCACTGTCTTGTTGCTTTAGGTTATGTGCAGTCACAAAGCAATTATCTCTCTGTTTTTATACATGAGCAAATAGAGATATTAATTTTCCCATAAATAACTGGAGAGAATCAGAGTCAGCAGGTTGAAATAAGAAATTGTTAGTAATGAAAAGTAGTATAAATAGAATTCAGTGACTGGCTGGATAAAGGTATAGGAGGACCTTCTGAAATTAGGTAGATTTTCTCAAAGATGTGGCTTAACATATGGCCTGAACTTGAATCTTGAGAAATGTCTCTATTTAGGAGGTACAATAGAAGGGTGTGAGGCTAGTTCCCGTGATGGAGACAGTTCAGAAGGCTGGTAGAGGAGCCAAGTGGCAGGTGTGGCAGAGACCAAGGAAACTGTCTTCCAGACAATCCACCCATTCCCTGATAAGCATCTCTCCATCTCTACGACCCATTTGTAGAATCATCTCTTTTCAGGCAGCATAATGGACCCCCATTACCCCCCAACCTCACCAAAGATTTTCATGTCCGAATCCCCAGAATCTGTGAATATATTTGATTGTATAGCAAAGGGGAATTAGTGTTGCATGGAATTAAGTTCGCTAACCAGCTGACCTTGAAATAGATTTTCCTGGATTATCTGGGTGGGCTCAACATAATCACAGCAGTCTTCCACTTTTCAAACAGAAGAGCATGAGAAGATGATGTGAGGAGGGATGCAGAAACCGGAGTATTTTGTTGGCTGTGAAAGAGTTCAGCCTGTCATTGCTGGCTTTGAAGATGGAAGGGGCCTTCTGACAGTGTGGGCAGCCTTTAGATGCTGGAAAAGGCAAGGAAATAAGTTCCCCCCTAGGGCCTCTGTAAAGAAGCACAGCCCTGCTGACACCTTGATTTTAGACCAGTGAGACCCACATCAGACTTCCCAACTCCAGAACTGCAAGATAATAAACTTGTGTTTTAAGCCACACATTGTTGTCATTTGTTACAGGCACTTCCAGTGTAACAAAATTTCAATTTCTTTGGTACACTGGTCAAACTGAATTGTTAAAAAGGAAACACCTTGGTACAGGAGAAATAGTATTGGGCTTGGAGTTAATAAAACTGGACTCTAGCCTTGACTTATAAAAAATAATCAGCCAAATGGACTTGGGCAAGCCCTTGAACTTCTGCACCTTACTTTCCTCCCCTGTAAAAACAGAGAGATTAGATGATACCTCAGGTTCCTTGCAGTTTTAACTATTATAAGCAGATGACTGAGCTCCTTCAAACTAACATGTATTTTTCAGTTCTGTCTTATCACTAATAACCTTCCCTAAAATTTTTGAATTGCTAAGAGAATGTGCTTTCCCAAGAAAGGAATTGATTTCTGAATAGGCATTCTGGGGAGTTCTTGGAAGGGTATATGAGACAGGGAACTTTCTAGACCTTTCCAAAATAGCAAATAGATGGGATTTTTAACCTTTTGTACCACTGGCCTTGGGCCATTCTGAGACAGTATGTTCCCAATGTGACCTCCCTCCATTGCCCCTTATCTGTCTACCCCTCTCCACTTCACACTTCATTCGTTCTGGGGTGCTTGCCTGATGCAAGCTGCTGAATTTGCAACTTACTGTTTTAAGTTTGACTCTGCTGAGCCCTTGAAATAGAGGCTGTGTAAAAACTTCCCCTAGGACAGCCATAGGCAGGCCATTTGTGAATAAAGCTAAAGGAGTCTGTCTAGAAAGAGTAAAAGGAGCAGGTGAGAGGCGATTTAGTCTGAGAAGGGGCTGCAGAGGCATACATGAGAGAAAGATAAGATGTGAATGAATGGTCACTGCCTACCTCTTGGCCTAGGGGAGACCCAGCTTCTTTCTACTCTCTGGATGATGTGCTATGCACCTGCCAAGTATTTCTCCTTTTTTTGTTTGAGCTCCCTTGTGTTGCTACATTTTCTTGCAATCAAATAATCTCTGCCTGCAGCAACAGACCCTCACCTAACCTATTCAGCACTGATTCTCCATGCAAATGCCAAACCATTTATGAAAGATCAGTTAAAAATGAGCTCATGTCATTTAGTGATCAGAACACCTAATTATGAGCTAATAGCTATTCAAGTATATAAATTAATAAGCATTTCAACTCACAGCATTAGAGTTAAAAATTAAAACACATTGATTTCAGTATTTTTTTCTCTTCTATTTCCTGTTAATATTTCCCACTGAGAAACCAAAGCAGGTATGAGAGAAACACATTAGTGTTATTTACTAGGCATTTAGCTGTGTTTAGGGGAAGAAAAAAAGGAATGCTTGCCTATTGAAATCTTCTTGGCTTTGTAAATATTTTTACAGAAAAACTTTGTTATAGACTTCTGAAGGTTATTTTGTTTATACCCAAAAATAATAAATGAGGATTTTTACTGTATAATTAAATGTTCTTTATTAAACAGTCATATAGTGCCCTGAATTTTATATTATAGTTAAATACATGAATGTATCAAATATTAATATTCTCTTATGGTTCTATAAAAGATTGTGTCAACTTCTATTCTACCCAGGGATTTTTCCATTGCATTAGGTATAAATATAAACTCAGAAAAGGTGGAATTTATTGATGTATTACTAGAGTTATGGCAGTGACAGCTTGTCATATGTTTTGCAGAGAAAGTCATTAGCCAAATGGAAATTTAGGTCAGCTAATAGTTCTGAATGATATTTAGGGAATCACTGAAATTATTGAAAATGTGCTTCATATTTCATCATGCAAATGTCAAACTTGATTCCTCATTCATTTATTTACAGTCATGTTCCCAAACTTACCTGAATATGCAACCAGTGACGATCTATCATTTAATAAAGCTTTCCTCCCCCACAGTTCTGATTTTCAGCAATCAAGGTAAAACACTGCATCTCATGTCTTTAAATAAACTCTCACTCTCTGACATATACAAATAAATATTTATGCGTATTAAGTATACATAAAGACATCTCACAGAGACTAAATAAATGAAAGTTTAAGTGCTTATAACTTCTTTCCTCTCATGCCTTTGAAATAAAGTGTATGATCTGTGCTGCATAAAAGCGGGAAGATACAAATAGCAGAAGTACCAGGAGGCCCAGATTGCCTCATAGCTTCGTTGGGTGGACCACTCAGTGAAGGGAGTTAGACAATTAAGAAAGAGAGATGAACTAGCATAGATGGGAGAAGAAGTTAGGAAAAATTAAATGGACAAAAAAGTAATTAATAGAAGTTTTGATGAGGGTTGTGTGCTATACTTTCTTCTATGTAATATTCTTTAAGAAGACCTGGATGAAAGAGTTACTATAATCTTCAAGATTTTCAGAGTCAGAATGATTGTTCTTTTACATGTTTTCCTATGCTGAAATTAGCCTTGACTGAAGAAAAATACCACCTTGTATTCTTTGAGATACATGCATATTTATATGTATGTGTGTGTGTGTGTATATATATATACACATTAATAGATTTGAATGCCTAGTATATTAGAATAGTTTTATGTGCTTTGATTTTAAGAAAAAAGAATAATGAATAAAGTTATATGACTATTATTCTCTCAAAGTTTAGCCTAGGATCAGTGCAAGGGCTTTCTGATGATTTCAACCTGTCTGTAACTGATTTTTGCAAAATTCTGGCTTTTGGCTACTTTGCTTTCCATTAAAAAATGATACTGTTCTTCTCTTTTCCTCAGTTAATTCATTCCCACAGTCAGGTTCTCGAACTGTTTACTAATAATAGCCCGCAGCTTTATACTCTCAAGTTTAAGCTTCCAACTCTCCATGTACAACCTTTTATCTTTCAGTTCACTCTCTCGAGTGTCCCGATTACAGTAATTCTCTGACTCCATCAAAACCTCCAGTTTATTGCTCCTACCATCTTTGCATTTTTCCTCAACCCCAGTTTTCCTCAACCTGCTCCTTATCTGACTTGTCAATGACAAATCAGTCATTATTACTCCTGTGTGTGGACCCTCTACATTGTCCTTTATTTCCCTCTGTTACATTTTCTGAGAAAAATCCCAACTCTGGTTTAACCTAACATTGTATTCCACAGCTGCTTGGAGAAATACCTACAAGCAGGCTCAGAGTCAGTTTATGATAACAGACCTTAAATGGGTCTTTAGTACTTCCAGTCAGTCCTACTACCTTCTCCAGGATGAGTACTTAACACCTTCCTTCCTGTCTGCAAATTATCAACAGTCTTCTCCTACCATCCTCTCTACAGATGACCTTCATTCCTATTTTACTCAGCAAATGAAAGTGGTAGGAAGAGACATTCTCTTTATCCTCTTGCCATCGAATTCAGTTCTTCAGATGCAATACCTCTAACTCTTCCCTTAGCAGTAAGTTTTATGAAGGTCTTTTGCTCTGTTTCTTTTGTTCGTGTTGTTTCTTACTCTGTCCCCAGCACCTAGAACAATGATGGGGATATAAGCCTGTAAGTAACTGTTGAATGAATTCAGTCTAATCTCTGAGGCCCTCTACAACTATGATACTGTCCTTCAATAGCTGTTATTGTATTCTTTGTCTCAACTTTTTAGTACCTACAACAGTGCCAACATATAGTATATCTTTACCAAATTAACTCAATAACACTAGCTAATAGCAAATTTAATTATGTTCTGTCCATCTTTCTAGGATATTTTCTAATCATGGTTTAAGAGACTTGCAAAACCTGAAAGTTGATCTTCAACCAAAAAAATTCAACAGAATGCATTCTATTAGAATTCTAACATAGCCAAGGTCAATAATCATGCTTATTTGTAATTGATTTTGAAGGAAGTGGTCCCTTTTCCAAAAGCTTTATTGTTTAATTTTATATCTCCTAAACTGTAGGCTCACAAGAGACAAATAAAAACAAAAGCATACTAAATAAGTTCCATTAGAATCAATCACTTTGGTCCCAAGGGGTGAGCTTACTCTTTGTAGAGTTCTTACTTGCAAATAGACACTACTGTTTTTTCAGCTTTAAGAGGCACAAGTGGAAGCTCATAAATCACAAAATTATCCGGATTCCCAAATTCAAGCTTGGGTCCATAACTCTGGGTGTTTTATAGTCTTTAAACTGTCATCTGTTTATGAACATCATAGCATGAGATTAAACTTTTGTAGTTGATTTCTCACTGTAGTAAACTTTCTCATCTCTACGCTTGGCAGTTTCTGACTCTGATTTCACTCTCTGTTAAGTTCATTGATGAAACAGCAGAAAAAGAACAATCTGCCAGACCATCTTAATGTTTATTGACAGAAATTGTTCAGATTTTACTCAATAACAATTTCTAATTTTCTTGTTTTCATCATCCATTTACAGTCTAAAATGTTACAGACAATTGACACCATGTTACTTTGCACATAAAAGAGGAAAGATATGCATTCAATAAACATTTTAAACCAAGACTCTTGGTTTGATTTACACATATACATAAAAGAAATCTCTATGTTGAAAACAAAATGAGTTCTTGGAAACCATGTCAAAAACTCATATTCATAAATTGGCTCATATTTTCTTCATTAACAATATTGTGTTGGTAAGTTTTGTGTTTTCTCAAGGCCTTGACATAAATCACAGACATAAACAACGGTGGCAAATAAAAACAAAGATAGGCCCCAGTCCTGCTGTCTAAGGCACGTAGAATGGATTTATATTTTCTTCCATATAATAGTTACTTTCATATTTGAAGGGCACTAAAATGTACTGTCACCTGAATATTCTTTGCTCCAAATTAATAAAAATCCTCACATCCTTTCTATGCTGTTCTATCCTTTTATATGCTAAGATTTTATTCATCCCTGAAGATTCCAGACAGTATTGCTATCTTGTTAAAATTTTTTTACCTCCAAAAAGTAGAAAAGTAATAGTAGCCTCTGCTGTGCTTTCATTGGTGCAACCCTAGAGTAGACCTCATTCCCCTCTGACTTGGCATTACAATTCGTGGTATCTTTGTGGCTACCTTTAAGACAGAGACTTCATCTCCTCATCCTTTTTCAGGGCTTAGCAGGGAATGTAGGGCACATAGTCGGTACTTAGCAGTGTGTTCTAAATGGAATCAAGTTAAATTCAAGTATATTCTAAAATCAATAAAACTGAAACATTGACTTTAATAGGAAGAGACAGCTCAGGTCTAGTTCTGACTTTTTTGCGTATGTGTAATATTTTGATAAGCTAGTCATAAAATTAGCATTTTGGGGATTTGGATCATTTCCTTTTTATTTTTCCTAGAAACATATATTCATTCTTTGTAGATAAGATTAGAAATACAAATGAGCAAAAAGGAAAATAATAAAACCATCTGAAATCCTACCACCCAAGGGTAACTGCAATTAACATTCTGTGTGTATCTTTCAGGTATTGTTCCCAGGGTATTTCCCCATGGGGTTCTCAAAGGAGAGAATAAGAGAAATGACAGACTAAGTTAAAATAGTTCAAGGCAAACTGCTGTCAATTAGTCTGAAGCTACCATCTTGGTGATACACATGAAAAGAGGATTTTAAAAATTTAATTAGTATTTATTCTATCTTATCTTGTACCGATGTTTTCCATTGACCATATATACGCAGTAAAAAGAGTCAACTCAAGACTCTAATTTACTTTTATATTATTCTCACTATTATTCCAAAAGCCCAATTAGAAATATAGAATAATTTGTCTAAATGTCTTTAAATTTAAATTGTCCAGTTAATTTAGGTTTAATGTCCAGTACCATCAAGTAATATGTCATAAAATTAATCACACATTGATGTTTTCTATTTTTCATTTTGGCAATTAGCATCTTATGTTATTTAAAGCAGAAAATTCAATAGAATTTAAAAGTGCATTAGAATTAAAACTAATGAAAAACATTTAGGTAGTATTGCCTAAGATATTTAACTCATATTTTTTAGGTATTGTATATATTTTACCTGCAATTTTAAATCTTGTCAGGACTCTAGAGTAAATATTACTTGGTGATTAATAAGATTGAATGCTATATATTTTAATAAAGTCACTAATTTCTCCATTGATCCCTCTAGATAATATGTGGTGTAGTCAAGTGCTAATTTTTAAGAAACTTGCTCATACATAGAATATATGAAAATGCTTGCATACAATTCAAATATGTTAATGTGAAAGCTTTAAATTGTTTCCGATCACTTCACCAAGTTTCCCTGCTTTCCTCTGTAAATAATAGGCTTAATCTTCCACTGATCTTATGTCATATACTTATGTCCTGATCCAAGGTTTTTATGTACCTCCTCTCACAGATATTCTAATGAGCATTGTTTCTCTAAAGGGAGAGCTACTTGCCTTGGAATGAATATTCGGAGTTCTCTCTTCCCTCATTGTCAAGTAGCAATAAATGATTCTCCTTGAAAGGAGAGAAAAGAAGATAATCCAGATTGCAAAGGATTGAGGAGGGAATTTATGGTAAGAAAGTGGGTAGAGTAGGTTCCTATCAGGATTTAAAAGAAGTTGTTTAGAAAGGGAATAATTACAATGGTGGGATCAGGTTTAGGGGGAACCATGGCTAAACTGTCACCACTCCTAAGCCCTGGGGATAGGAGGATAGAATAGTCACAGGAACCCTTTTAGTAGAGGTGGGAGTTGGAAGAATGGATACTGTACTTGCATCCTCCCTTTACCCTCTAGCTTCCTCGTTGCCAGACCTAAGGGAGACCTGAAGCCTTGGGAAACCATTGAAGTAATACATTCACAGTGGAGAAGGATGAAGACTAGATCTGAAAGGCAAACAGAAAACAATTAGGGGAGTTAGTAAACATACAATTAAAAACGCTTGTAGCTAAAGAGTGAATTAAGATCAAGAAAAAATGGTTCCTGATTTTACTATAAGAGAAAGTAGTACATATTTTTGAATAAAAGAGATGTCATAAATTGAAGCAGATTGAAGAAAATGTGGAGAAAGAGAATAGTTGAGGAAACAAAAATTTAAAGTCAGGAACTGCCACATCAATGACAAACGAGTCCAAGATGATCAAGGCAATAGGGAATATATGAATATACACACACACACACACACACACACATATATATACACACATATATACGTATACATATTATATATATTTAGTGTCAACCTTTAACAAAACTCAGCAATAACTTCCACTGCACTTTTATAAACATAATAAACCCTCTCTCTGTCCATCCCAATTTCTTTCTTGTATTAAGTTACTTATGAAAGCAGGTTGTCTCCACGATGGAACAATTTAAAGTGAGATTTGTATGTTTAATTCAGCAAATATATTGAACAACTATTATATATAAGGCAATGATGTGTAACACAAGAATAAATAGAGCAGGTCCCTGATCTCTAAGGGTTAAAAATAACCTAAAGGAATACAACATGTAAAACCATTAGAATTCAAATTACTCTGTGTAAGCACAGTATGGTAAGAGGAAAGTCTTTAGGAGACTACATAGAACAGAGAGTAATGAATTTTGAAGAAGACAATGAAAAAGGTTTCATAGAGAAAGTGCTATCTGAGATGTGCTTTTAAAAACAGTTAAGATTTCAACTGGTAGTGAACAGTGTAAACACATTGTAGACAAAGGGAATAAGTAGCAAAGAACAAGCAAAAGTAAGGAAATGTGAAAATGGATGTTTGGTGTAGGAATGGTGAGAAAGTTCAGTGCAATGAGCATGGGGTGCATAGCTAGAGGATGTGGCATATAGCCCTCATTTATTATTTAATCTCCATTTGTTTGTTTCCTTACTAACAGGACTGATTTATTCATGGAAGAAATATTCCCAAACTAGTAGTAAGATTTGCCAGCGACTTTGCAGTAGTACAGGTGTCCATGTAATTAAGTTCTAGTTGAATTTTTGGGTAAGCTAGAGGCAAGGATTTTTTCAAAGATGGATGATGTCATTTAGGCAATTTTTGCCCTTTGCCTTTTGCTTTCCTCCTTCCTGGAATGCAAATATGAAGGGTAGAACTTTAGCTGCTCTCTTATGACCATGAGATAATAGGTATATCCTACAGAAGGCTAACTGTAAGAACGGAAGAATCCTAAGTCCTGACTGTACAGTGGACTTACACCACTCCCTGACCCCACACTATTTCTGTATATTCTTTGAGAAGAGAATTCCTTGTCTTGGTTGGCTACTTTTTTGTAGATCTCTGTTCTCACAACTGAATGTAATTTTTAACTGATAAATATAGAGATCAGGTTGAAAAGATGCCACTTATATTGAGCTCATACTGTGCCTAACTCAGTTCCTTCTACATTATAAACTCTAATTAATGATATTTCAAATTGTATTTATCACGTGAATGAATTAATACAACAGTTAATGAATTAATTAATCTATAGGGGTGGTCCCTCCCACAAAACCTTAGTGCCATAGGTAGAAAAAAGAATAAGAAAAAACATTCTGATACCTTAAAAGAGGTTGTAGTGAATAAAGAGGTGAATATGTTTAAGGTGGGTTTAATTCACTCCACAAGAACTATATTAAGTGAAACTAACAGTACTTGAGTTATTCTTTTAAGATGAATAGTGGGGAGGGAAACTGCTACATTCTAGGTATGTAAGTGATAGCAGCTAGATAGACACTGGTCTGATCATGAATGACATTTCTTTTGTGCTTTTATGATATGTTATTAAGATGATGATTCCTCCCATTTTTAAAGTCCTCTAACCTTCCCTTGTTAAAACTTCAAAGTTTAACAGCTCACACTGTCAGGAATGTTTTCTTTGTGTCTAACTGACATCTTGCACTTTTTAGAGGACACAGAGAAAAATATGCACCTGTTTTCTGAATAAAAATCCTAACAGAGAACAATGTTATAGCTCTTAGGAAAAGCAGCTAAAAATTATGATGTGACTAAGAAAATTATTTATCCCAAATATTTTTTAAAAACATAGCAAATGATTGGAAGAAGTCAGTCACCTTAAAAATCAGTTGAAACAGCGTCACTCTGTAATCTTGTATCATTGTTATTGAATTCTTATGCAGAAAGTACTGTTACATACTAACATAATCCAATTAAGCATCTATCAACTGTCTAAAATGGATATGTGGAATATTAAGTAAAAAACTGATCTTTACTAATGTAATCATAGAACTTCATACTGACATCTTTTAAAAATACACTGAAATATAAACATCATTATGCTTATATATGTACATATATACTACATATAAATATATACATGTATAATGTAAACTAAATTATTTACATAGGAAATATATATTAAATTCCTTCAAATGTAGGACACTTTACCAGCTTATATGGTTGCTACAAAGAGAAAACAGTTGTAATTCAATACAGTTATTTCTATAATTGGAGCAATTTCATAAAACACTGAAATATATCTGAGTAGTCAAGAGACCGTATCTGCAAATGTAGTGTATTGTGAAATGATAACTAATTTTCCTTGTAGGAATGGGAGGCTAATGTACTCTGCACAAATATTGCATGATACATTTTCACTAAATAAAATATTTAAAGCACTCAGGACAGAACCTGGCCTGAAGTTGTTACTAAAAATTATGTGTTAATTGCACTTTCCATTAGTTTCCCCACACATTTCCAGTTACAAATAGCAAGTGATGTTAATGCTTTATCTTTTTAAAACATGTCTTGTCATTCCACTTCTGTAATCAAGAGCTTATTTGCTCATTTATTTTTTGTTCTCAAAAAGTGTTGGCCCAGACCCTACGACTCTCCATATTCTGCTCTTCCCCAGCTATCTAAACATTACCTCTACTTTGTCTCACATTTGCCCTCCAATCCTGTCTTCATGAATGCCACATTCATTTACACTTCTCCACAATTACTCCTGCTATTTCTGATACCTGAAATGCTTTCCATCTATAAAATTCATTCATCAGTTCTTACTGTTAATCTTGCCAATCACAGTTTCTACAGCTGTGTTACTACCTTTATTAAATATCACATTCTGCACAAACTCTTCCATCTTGGGCTCAGTGTTTTACTTGGGATTACCACCATAAAACCTAATATTTTATTGATTATTAAATACATTAAAAGGATTTGAGATAAAGAGAAAAACAGATTAAACAGTAACGTATTTCCCAGTATGATTTTTAAAGTTTTCACGAATAGAAGGAAATAGATGAGACCCTAGGTCATTCATTCAGATTTAGCAAACATTAATTGAGTGCTAATTTGTGCCAGTCACTATTCCAGATCCTTGAGATTAAAATATCTTTCATGGCAGGGAGATGAGGTGGGGAAGAAGATTCCTATGTGTGTGTGATTTATGTTTGTAAATCTTATGTCTAATGAGAGGAGAGAAGTATTTACTAGTATGTATCAGAATGAGTAGATCATCTTGTAAATTACAAAGGAGAAGTAGTACGATGGAGGAAAAAAGGAGCAAAGTAGGGTATGGGGAACCGTATCCTGGTTGAGAAGTTTGAGCATTGAGTGGCAATTATTTACAAAGTACAGATAGAATAAACAACTCTTTTAAGGAACTGGACTATAGAAGCAAAGAGGACACTAGTCAGAAAGGAGGGCAAATCCCAAGAGAATATATTAGTTGTTAATTTAAGTTGGGAAATAACTGAACATATGGGCTACTTTCAGTTGTCAGTGGGAAGCAGAGACAGGAAAACAGGATGATTAGTTGTACAGTGAGCAAAGAATATAATGGGAACTGACCACATGAGAATAAACGGCTATTTGGGATTGCTTTGAGATAAACAGAGTGTGAGTTTCCCCCCTCGATTTGATCTCATCAATATGTATTTGTTCATGTGCCTGGAAATTGTATATTTTTTTCTCCTTTTTGTGTTATAAAAGGTTAGTATAAGATAAATGAAGGAAATGAGTCTATACAACATTATTGGGGTCTGTTGGTTTCAGAGAACTTGTTAAAGTAATGTGGAGCTACAGGGACACCTGAATATTTTTTTTTCCAAAGTAAGGATTTTGAACACTTAAAAGCCTAGAAAATGTGAGATAAATTGGGAGGCAAAACCAAATTCATCGTGCAGAACAATGTGAATGAAAGTATTCCTATAATGAAACAGAGTGAGGCTTGCATTGAGGCGGTGATTGGGAATCATGACAAATAGGGAGAGCTCCCAGGCCAATAGCTGGATGTGTTGGCAGATTACCAAAAAGGCACTTATGACCCTAAGACCTAGGCCCAGAGCTGACAATCTAAATATAAACGTGTTTCTTTAAAAATATTTTAATAAATTCTTCACCTATGGTGAGGAGTTGAGGTCCACTGAAACCTTAATAGTGGAATAGATGAACAACTTCACATATTGTTGAAAGATCCATTAGCAATGAATATTTTTGCAATTTGGAAAATTAGAATTAGTGAATATGTTCTTTTCTTTCTGAAATATGAAAGAAGGCTTGCATCTGTATAATTTTAAAAAGAAAACCTGCCTACATGGGGGGGGTGGCAGATTGAGAATACACTGTTAACTTGAAAAATTTAGAACTAGCATGAAAAAGACTTCATTATATTTTATTTGTTGCAGTGACAGACGAGAACCAGTTCTGACTCTGCTGCTTTGCTGACTCTAAGACACTGAGTGAGTTTCTTGGCCTCTCTGAGGCTCCGTTTTCTTATCTTGAAATAAGAATGTTACTATTAATTGCAATATGTTTATTGTGAGAATTTAATGCAGATAGAATGTACAAGCATTGTCCTTGATGTGAAATAAATTAGAGGCATTGGTATTGTAAGTGAATCAGACCTGGTGTTGGCATTGGCATTGGTTTATAGTGATGTTAGTGCTTATTATGGTGTTGGTTTTATACCGGTGTTGGTATTGACATTGATAATCACTACAAGATACAGTCTGGAGGCAACTGTTAGGGTGGTAGGAAAAAGGGCCCAAATTTTAGTTATCATAAAGGCTAGAACTACTAAGAAACACAATGAGAACAATCCATCTTCAATAACCTGGAAGATGAAGACCTTTGCATGAAAGACAAATGAAATCTCCCAATGTCTGACAATAAAACTATAGCAGGTTCTTACGTGAATAAAAGTTGGCCTTCTGGGTCAGGATGGATGTGTGAACTAAAAATTAGGCATCATAATACCTGTTTGAAAGTCCTACAGTGCACGTTAAATGAGATAACATGTCTGCGGTAATGCCTGCAACACTCTAGGTTATTACTTCCTCATCAGTCCTCTCTTGCTTATGTAGATTCATCTGATTTTTTCTCACCTACATCTAAAGGGAAGAATGAACTGCAGCTCTGTCTTTTATGATGCTCTTATATTATTGAGAAATAAGATTTTATTCATTCTCTTAAAACTAAAAAGAGGTCAATATATATGAATAAAGAATATAACAAACTCTGAAATCAAGACAGTTTTAAAAGGTCCATTCTATATAAAAACATGGCCTTATAATAGTTAGAATCAAGAGAAATGGCTCCTACAAAACTTCAATGTATTCTCCTTTCCTTGACTGAGATGCTGAGAAATAAAAGCATCTGTTACTTTTATTTAAAACACTTGAAAGATGGGAAAATGCAGCTGCTTAAAGATAATTTCTAATTTCTATAAAAAACATGAACTAAATGTTTGATATTTTTAGAAATTTGGAAAACACGCTCATAGATTAGAAATTTAATGGATGTGTTAATTCTCTTGCAAAAGATGAAAAGAAGGATTCTATCTATGCAGTCCTCACAAGAGAGCCAAAAAGGAAAAAATATAGACTGAGGTCATCTATTTGGCTGAGATAGAATGACTGACAACTTTAGCAGCAATCCTGCATAATGTAAACATTTTGGCTATGAAAATGATCAGTATTATTTTTAATTTTCTGATTTTATTATATTCCTCTATTTTTTACTTTTAATAGTTTACAATTGTTAATATGTTTTTGTATTAATTGTTAATACCTGTATCATCACCTTAATAACCTGGGCAGAGACCACATATTATATATCTTTAATTCTCTTAAGTGCTTAGAAAATAGTTGTGATCAGTACATATTTTAAAATGAACTAAATTGTGCAGATTCACTGTGTAATGACCTCGGATTAATCATTTCAATTTATTATAATTTAAACATAAGGCCTATAACTTCTATTTTAAATTTTCTTTCATTGTTTTAAAAAATCTATATCACAAATATCAATTTTTCTTCAATTATGAATCAAAGGAAAATTGGGTAACATGTGGAATGAGTTTTGTGTAAAGTTTTAAAGAAAAACAGCAATTACTTAAAGAATAAGGTTTGTTTGCTTTGCTTAAATAAGTGATAGGGTGGAATAATGCTGGGAAATACAGTAAAGATGATAAGATAGAGGATGTAGAGCATGTCTGTCTTAATGAACAGGAAGATATATCTTGAGAAATAATTGAATGGTTTCTTTAGGGAATGTGGGGCCAGCTCAGAATATTAGGACAAAGAAACAAATGTTCTATGTTAGTTATAGACTGCCATTGTTTCTAAAAAGAGTACCAAGATTAGAAGGTACGTGGAATTGAGAATAGGTCATGTTAAAAGTATCCTTGCATCTGGTCCCCTTAGTTGTAGCTATATCATGGTGGTAAAGGGTAAGAGATTTTGAAACACACTATGAAATCTTGGGTTCATGAATTTATTTTCTTGATGCTAAGAATAGTTGAGCATCAGTAACATTCAGACACTGAAGTCTGGAAAAATTTTGTTAGTAAGCTTTGTGAGATTTATGGGAACTGTCCTAGGCAAGTTGATTTTTAAGGAAAACAATTGCAAAATATTATCATAATCCAATAGTTCTCTCTCTCTCCCTCTCTCTCTCTGTCTCCACGCACTGTGTGTGTGTGTGTGTGTGTGTGTGTGTGTGTGTCTGCATCCACAGAGAAAGAGAGAGAACAGAACACACACACACATTTTGTTTATTTGGAAACAATAATGAAAATACAGTAATGTATTTTTTTAAGAATAATATATGGAGGGACAGTTTACTTCAGAAAGGCAAAGTTTAAAAAATTAAGCAGTGTGAAAATTTTAATTTTAATTTACAACATCATTAATAAAACAAAAAAGGAAATCATCTGTTAATCTTAATAAATGTCAAAAAAAGCATTTGAGAAAATTCAATCATTCATTTTCTTTTTTAAAAGCAAATTAAGAACAGGTGTAAAACTGAAAGCTTTTTCCCTGAGACTAGGGATGAAAAAGGATTACTATTATTACTACTTTTATTTAATATTTTACTTGATGCCCTAACCAGCATAATAAAGCAAGAAAAAAAGTTACTAGCCCTGAAAGGAATGAATAAATTTATCTTTATTTGTTGAAGACCTGATTGAACAAGTAGAAAATCCAGGAAGTTCCAGATAGACTTTAAATCTAAATGTGAATGGTGAAATATTTAATTTATAAAGGAAAAATATTGAGTAGCTTTAAGATAATAAATAATAATATTTTACATAGGACATAGTGGGTGCTAAACCTAGAAGACTGAGAAATTGGATTTCATTAAAATTAAAAACTCTGTTCATCCAAAGACTCCAATAGAACAATGAAAATGCAACCACAAGCTGGGAAAAAGATATTCATAATACAAATACTCAGCGAAGGACTCATATACAGAATAAATTTTTTGAAACTCCTATAAGTGAATAATAAAAATGCAAACAATACAAAGGAAAACTAGCCACTAGAAAATGGACAATCTAAAAGCAAAATATGACCTAAAGATGTGTTTCAAAACAGAAGATATCTAAATGTCCAGCAAACAAATTAAATGTGTTTAGCCTGTTTAGTTGACACGGAATTATGAAGCAAACCACAGTTATATTCAACTATCTATGCATCAGAATGGATAAATTTAATTAATGACCAATATAAAGACAATGCCAGTGTTTGAAACTATCTGAATTAATAAAGATCTCATATGTTGCTGGAGTAGGTGAGAATCAGTACAAACTCTCTGAAAAACTATTTGACATTATCTCCTAAAGGTGAATATAATATTCTTGTATTTTCCCAGTACTTTTAGGTATACAGTCGAGGTATGTCCCCCAGTTCTCTTAGTTATATACTGGTGGGCATAAACCCAGTACTCATAAGTATATACTCAGAGGATGTAACTATTTAAAATGTGCATATGTGTACTAAAAGGCACGTACAAGATTACCAGTAAAGCACCATTGTGTCACACCAACAAAACTAGAGATAACGAAACATTCGTCAGTAACAGAATATATAAATTGTAGTGTATTCATATATAGGATTCTATCCAGCAATTCAAATCACTAACATACTGCTACATGCAGTATGAGTTAAGCACACAGTCACAAAGTCTATCAAGATAAATCACACTATATAATTCTACTTATATAAAGTTCAGAAAAGAAAAACTGGTTTGTGGTGTTTGAAATTAGAGCAGAGGCTGTCTTTGGAGAGGGAGAACTAGTACTTGGGAGAGAATGAGTGAGTAGTGTCTGAAGTACTGGTAATATTCTTTCTTGATCTGGGTATTCCTTACACAGTTAAGTTCAGTTTGAGAAGTGAGCTGTTCACATATGTTTTGTGTACTTTTCTGCATGTATGTTATACTTGAAAAACTTCATGAAATCGGACAAAAGTAAATATTGTGAAGGCTAAGAATCTAAAGAATATTAAATTGGAATAGTATACTTCAGGAAAATTAAAAGAGGAATATGCCACGTTAAAGTCATATTTTATCTTAAACACAGAAATTAAAAACAGACACAATTGAATTCTCTTGAAAAATAAATCAACTGAAGTGAATAGAAAAATTATTTTCCATTTAAAAGCATCAAAGAGTTAAAAAAGAATATTTAAATGTATGTTAAGTTGTTGAATTAGAGTATTCTCAGGTATTAGAATGAGCTTTTTATAATTTTTGTTTTATTAAAATTATTACTAAAATTTCAGTGCTACTGTTAGAAAATTACATCCCAAAGAAACGAATTTAATTAATAAAATATTTTTGTTTGTTAATCTTTGTCATCTTCCACAGCAAGAAAATTAAAACTTTACCAACAAAGCAAAATGAATGATAAACAGAAAAGTCTTAAAAGTTTTAACCTTTTTCTTTAGAAAAGCCTGCAAGCAGAGTAAAGGCATGAAAATTTGAGAATGTGTACTACATTGTAAAGATTATATTTATTGAAATCTGATATACTATTCCTCAGTAACTGTTGAGAATAAAAATATTACAATGAAAACCTGTACATCAAATTAATAAATCGAATCTGGACTCATTTAAGTGGTAATTTAATAGTGGAATAATGGAAGATTCGCATTAAATTTTATTATTAGACATAATTATTTGAGTTCTTTGGATAACATCAAAACAAAGCTTTCAGAGTAGATTTTTACTGTTTAGTGTCAATATCTATCCCCTTCTATTTGCAGTTTAATTAGATTTTTAATTGAAAATTGAAGTGATGAGTTAGAATAATTATGGATTATGTAAACAATTATATCAGTAGCAACATTGTTAAGCCTTTTAGATATACAGAGGAATAAAAGGGTATAAGTTTCAATATAATATTTTATACTTTGATATAATATCAAGTATAGATATATAGTGCTATATTGGATTATGTGGTAACATTTTTCTGCAACTGCTTGGAATAAAACTGCTTATTAAATGACATTATAATATCTGTTTTTGTAGATCAGTATGAACGTTTCTGAGGCCATAATATCAAGTTATAAAAATCATTTAATACAGTGACATCAGCAACATGGCTGAATGAGATACCTCTCACACATATTCCCTCCTCGACAGTAATTTAGCATCTGTACACAGAGAAAAGCTTGATTATTTGCCTGTTGAGTTCTTAGAAATAGGTATAACTCTTACAAAGTAAAGCAGTCCAGTATGAAAGCTTAAATTAAATAAATTAAAATTTTAATGAGATTTTTACTTTCATTATAATTATAAACTGTATAAAATGTTAAAAGTCTGTTGTCAGAAGCCTATTAAATTAAGGAGCTCTGCTACACTGTTTAATCGGCATATCCTCTGCTTTTTAATAAACACTTTCGGGCCTAGCCAGGCACATCAAGGCTTCATTTGATTCAGTGAGTATCTTAATTGCAATCTCATTAAATCTTTACTATCCCACAGAAAGACTCAACCTATAGGAATATAGTTTACTGATTCATGGATAAATAGACCCAAATACAAATTCATATTTTTTAATGATCATCAATTCTTAATGTGCCTTTGTTCTCTTTACCATAGCAGATTTTTCTGTTTCTCCCTATGATCCTTGTACACTGTCGTATGTACTTGGTACAGAGCTATTTTATCGCTACTTCTAAAGAAAGGACCTGAGTATTCCTACCTGCTTCAAAAGACTATTGTCTTCCTTGGGCCAGCATTAAAGGTTATTACAAAATATTGAATATAGACCCCTGTGTATACAGAGAAAATTTGTATATGTAGTGGTTAACATTTGCAAATCTCAAACCCCCCAGTTTATCCCTTCCCATCCCCTTTCCCCCAGTAATCACAGGATTATTTACTATATATGTGAGTCTGTTTCTGTTTTGTAGATGAGTTCATTAGTGTCCTCTTTTTTTTTTTTTAATACTCTACGTATGAGTGATATCATAAGGTATTTTTCTTCCTCTTTCTGGCTTTCTTCACTTAGAATGACAATCTCCAGGTCCATCCATGTTGCTGCACATGGCATTAGTTTTTCTTTTTAATCACTGAGTAGTATTCCATTGTATAAATATACCACAGCTTCTTTATCCAGTCACCTGTTGATGGACATTTAGGCTGTTTCCATGTTTTGGCTATTGTAAATAGTGCTGCTATAACTATTGGGGTGCATGTATCTTTTCAACTTAGAATTCCCTCCAAATATAATGCCCAGAAGTGAGATTGTTGGAACACATGGTTTCCTATATATGGTATCATGCCATTCACATATAATGACAACCTATTCCATAAATAGGTTCATAACCAAAGGATAGGTAAGTAGTCAGACTCATGAGAAATTACTCTATTATTAGAAAGATTATAGAGCTGTATTTACTTGTGTTTACTGAAGTATATACTGAGATAGACATATGATGCTTGTGTCTTCTCTATAATACTTAGAAGTCAAGATGAGATTATCCATACCAAATTCTTATTTCTGTAGTTCATTTCATTGAAGACTATCAACTCATACTACAGTGGTCTCGTTTAACTCATTTCTTAAGTCCTTAATCATTCTAAGTTTTATTTCTACGTACAAAATACAAAGTGACAGAGAAAAACAAGACTGTCTAAAAGGGATAGATTTCTAATTTTCAGGTTGTGATTAGATTTCTTCCAAAAGACTGCTGTTAACTGTGTTTCTGAGTTTTATTACCTGATTTCATTAGATGTTGAAAGTTAATAGTTTATAATTTTCACTTACTCAGTATTCATTGAGTTGCTTACCTTATTGCTCAATGATACATAAAAAATCCAGGATAAATAATGATTTCTACCATCTTCACAGAATCTAAAAAACACTTTGGTGAGAAGTTTTATTGGGCATATCTACAGTTTAGATAATTATTTGAAACTTTTCAGTCTGATTTTTTTCTATTATGCAAGCACAAATTTCTGTAATTATATTTCTTTGCATCATTAAAAAAAAAAAATCTCAAACACAGAGTTGCTAGTACAGAGCAAAGAACTTACCCTCTTTCTGGAATATTTCAGAGCCTGCATGTTGCCCCCAGCAGGACACCCTCTTTACCTGAGTTGGGCTTTTACTCCCCAGGCCAGACTTCCCCTCCACATGGGAGCCAACCTTGTTTTGTCCATCTCATTGCTTTAGAATGGAATAACCCAAGGAAGGGAGGGAAAAGAACAGCTGTAATGACACTTCAGGACTTCTTCCTCAGTCATTTTGGTTAAGGAGTGTATATTGTGTGATCAGTTACAGCATCATACTGAGGAACCTTGGAAAATATTCCTCCAGAAAAAAGTAACTCAGAATACCTTTGCTTTATTTTATACATTTGAATACCTAACTAGGAGATTTCTTCTATAAACATCTCACAAGAAGCAAATTTAATCATATAACAGCATTACTCACTTATATCTAATATTTGCTATATAGTTTTATGTTATTATATTTGGCAATAGTCTAAATTGATAACATTTATACAACTTTGGAGACATTTTGAATATATATTTCAATTAGCTTGTGTTCCAACATCTGGAGATAATTTTCATATATTTTGTTACGGTTGTGAATTATACCTAGTCATATTCATTAGAATTACTATTGTTCTTTTTATTTTTTTTTTTAATTTGAAGGCTTATTTATTTTAAATAACAAGTCTTAAAAGACGTTAAGCCTTAAGCCACGTATAAATACTTTGGGGAAAATGATAGTGTATTCCAAAATAAAAGTATTTCTGCTGTTATTTCTGGAAAAATGACCTGTTTCTGTAACTTTAGGGACAAGGAATAAGCATGCTGTTAGTACTAAGTGCATTTTCTACAAGTAAACCACAAAGTGCTTCTGCAAATCAATATGTTCTTTAAAAAAAATATTTTTAAACCTATGCAGAGGGGAAATCATTTTCAAAGTCAAAGGACAGTGGGAGATAATGGGCACTGGAAAGTTCCTCTTTCTTTCCATTCAGAGTGCCCCTGTGTTCTCTCCTCCTGGAGACAAAGCAGTTAGGTACATGACCCACACAATGGAGAAATAACAGCCCAATAATCCTGAGACAGAGAGCGTGGCCGTGGAAACTGCTGCAGTGCTGGAATAATACTGGTTTTCCTTTAATCCATTTCTAGAATTTTTGCAGAGATTTTTATATTCTGTTTAAGTGTTACAATTTAGAAGTACTTTCTACCCATTTTCTACCCTGATTCTCCTCCAATAACATATTTGTGTGTCACAATTTTGATAAACAAAGTAAGTACATATGTTTTTTAAAGTAATTTTTCCTCACTGGTTTTTATTCAAATACAATCATGTAATATATTTCACTTTGCCTGTCCAGACTGAGTGTGTCAGTATTTGTCTTGTTATGTTTTGGGAAAGACATAAGGAGGGGGCAGATCATTTCAGCTCAGAATCATACTGCTACCAAGAATCTGGATTATAAATATTTAGATTTAGAATGATCATGCATTCAACAGACCAAAATTTATGAATAATCTCCTTTTGCCACAGAATTGCATAATGTTAGCTCCAGGGACACAGTGATAAATGAGATTGCACCTCGGTCTTAGAGATACTGAGTCTGAATGGTGCCTCCATGGAGCAACCTTCAAAATGTTTAGAAAATTGAAAGTGAAAGGCGTTCTATCATGTTCTGTTACTCTCCATGAGAAGAGGACATTCCCTTTAGAAAGAAGTAAATTGTGAGAGTCAATGAACCTAGAAAAGGTTGATTAAATATTGATAGGTTTCTGTGATACATTGAAAATATGTATAAGTAGGAATCAACATTTGCTGGATTAAATCGTAAAGGACCTAGAACCTTCAAAATGGTTATAAATTTTATCAGTATAGACTTCTTTGCCTTAACACAAGCAGTCATGTTTCAGCTGTCAAAGAATCAGATAATTAATGTAATGTATGATGATTGAAATTTTGATTCATTCTATGTCTCTTCTGTTTCATTTATTGAGGAAGTTTTGAAATATCTGCCTTAATAGGATAATTGCCTTCACCCTTCACTTTACTTTTCCTTTGTAGACATTCTGTACAAGTGTCTGAGATAATGGTATAACTCACTGTATGTTTTGTTCATTCAAAAATACTCAGTTTACGTCTCCTACAACTAATAATACTGTTCACATTCCATTTGGCTGATGAATAGCTTCTCTTACACTTTCATGTGGTACATCTCAGTTGAGTCATATGCTTATAGTGTCATTTTGAAAATCATTACATTATGTATTTATTTTCAGCTACTGTAACTTCTTGTGTCCTACTGGATGCTATAGTAAGATTAAGGAAATGTATCAGTTATCGATTGCTGTATAACAAACCATCCCACATATTAGTGGCTTGAAACAAGAACAATTTACCATCTCTCATAATTCTGAGTTGATTGGGCAGTTCATCTGCTGGTTTTGCCAAGATTCAGGCATGCGGCTTCATTCACCTGGAGGGTGGCTCAGTTGGTGGTTGAAATGTCTTCCACAACGTGTCTAGAAGGTGAGGCCATCTCTCTCAGCTGGGGTACTTATATTTTCTTCCACTTGGCCTCTAACCCTCAGGTAGTTTCGATTATACTTCTTCCTAACATTGTGATTTCAGGGTTCTAAAATAGAGCAGAAGCTTTGAGGCCTCTTACGGCCTAGCCTCTGGAACTCATACAGCCTTACACCTGGGATATTCTGTTTGCCAAAGGAAGAATGAAGATCATTGCAGGGACAGATAGATGGAGAAACAAAACAGAATGGGAGAAAATATTTGCAAACCATCTATCTAATAGGGGGCTAATATTCAAAATATATAAGGAACTCATACAGTTCAGTAGCAAGAAATATCTGATATAAAAATGAGCAGAGGATCTGAATAAACATTTTTTAAAAAGTCATGCCAACAGATACATGAAAGGTATTCATCATCATCATCATCAAGGAAATGCAACTTAAAACTATAATGAGACATCACCCCACATCTGTTACAATGGCTATTATCAAAAAGACAAATGACAGGTGTTGGAGAGGATGTGGAGAAAAGCAAACCTTGTGTACTGTTGGTGGGAATGTAAATTAGAACAGCCACTTGGAAAACAGCACGGAGGTTCCTCAAGAAGTTAAAAATAGAGCTACTCTCAGATCTTGGAATTCTGATTCTAGGTATATATTCAAAGGATACAAAATCATAATCTCAGAATGATATCTGCCCTGCCACCCCACTCTGTGTTCATTGTAGTATTATTTACAATAGCAGAGGTAGGTTATTTCCATAAATATCAGTCATTGGATGAATGGATAAAGAAAAAAGTTGTGTGTGCTTGTGTGTTCATACGTGTATGTTAGAGAGAAAGGAAATTTTGCCATTTTTTGCAATATAAATGGACCTTGAGGGTGTTATGCTAAGTGAAATAAGTTAGACTTAGAGAAATACTATACGATCTCACTAATATGTGAAATTTGAAAAAGCTGAACTCATAGAAATAGAGGGTATAATTGTGGTTTCCAAGCGCTAGGGGGTGGGGGAAATGAGACAGATGTTGGTCAAAGGGTACAGACTTCCAGTTATGAGACTAATAAATTCTGGGAATCTAATGTACTGCACCGTGACTGAAGTTAACAACTGTATTATATACTTTAAAGTTTCTGAGAGAGTAGATCTTACGTTCTCATCACACACAAAAGAAGGTAATAATGTGAGGCACTGGAGGTGTTAACTAACTCCTACTGAGATCATCACTTCACAATAAATGTGTATCAAATTACCATGTCGTACACCTTAAATTTACACAATATTACATGTCAGTTACATCTCACTAAGCTGGAAAAAAAATAACTAAAATCATAGAACCCAATAAAGGAAAGCTCCACGAGGTCAGAAACCTGACTGTTTTGTTGTTGTTCATTTTGTTTTGTTGTTTTTTTTTAATCCTTTTATCTTCAGTAAACAAGCAACATTTCACATAATGTGGATTCAGTAGACATAAAAAGCATAGTAAGCTTTTTGTTGGTTTGTTGTGATAGATAATATGTAGTGAGTTGGTACAATAAATATAGTAAACTTTTTGTTCATTGTGAGATTTTTTGTTATTTTCCTTGTTTTATGTTTGCTTCCTTGTTCTGTACAAGAAGGTTGAACCCACTTGGTTTATAAATGAGGGTACAGAAGCCCAGAGAAATTAAGTGAATTATCTAGATTTAAACATTTCAAGTACAGCAACAGTTTTAACTACTCTCTTAATATACATCCTCCATGGGGAAGTTACATGTCCATAATTTCTTTCCACAATTAACTTGGATCCCTTAGCTCTTTTACATAATAAAGAGAAACAAAAGCTGTCTCCTGTAAGCAATATATGTAAAGATTTTTAACAAAGGGCATATAAGAAGTATTGATTTAGCTTGTAATGTATTTAGTACCATTACTATTTTAAATTACTATTTGCAATAGATAGATTTTTCCTAGAAAAATACAATTAATTAAATAAGCATTCACTACAAATCTGATTTATCTTAGATCCCTTTTCTAAATTCAATAATACATGCAGAATTTCTCATTTAGTAGTCCAACAGCCAAACACATACGTGTTTATCTGCATATAAATGCTCAACCTAGATACACATACGTACTGACATGCATTTGATTTAATACTGGCATTAATGCTGCAGAAGAATGATCTAAGAAATTAATTAAAATCTTAAGATTGTTTTAATCGATTCAGTATTGGGATATAACTGTTATTTTCATTTTAAACCATCTAAGGATAAATGTCTGTAAGGATCATAGTTTTAAAGATCATTGCACAAATAAACATAAAGCTATTTACTTTTAAATCCTGAATCAATAGTTGATTTTTAAAATGCAAGTTAAACACTATTGTGTTTTAATGTTGGAAATTAGTTTTAATCTCATAGTAAAGAAGATTTTAAACTTCTTATCTAAGTATCATTTTTAAAAACTATACTTTGTCATGTTTGCCTTGCAATAATATGAATAAGAGGATTTTCATATTTTAGGAAAGTAATGGAGCATTTTTAAACATATAAATTCTTTATGAAGAGCTGTGCAACAAAGAGCTCACCATCTCCTTGGCAGATTTGAAGAACAGCTCTCAATATTAAAATCTTCTTCCTTTTACTGGGCTGAGATCTGTATCTTGGTAACTTCTTTTTAGAATTTTCTCAGCTAAGCACCTTGAGAATTATATCCGCAAGGGAACCCACAGCTCTCTTCATCCTATCAAGTACTTCTTCCTTTTCTATACAGGAAGGATACTCTTGATGCCAGTGGTTATCCTAATGGTTTTTGGAAACCCTGGTAATGGAAGCTTATTTTGAGGCCCTGGACTGTTGAGGATGCCTTTTGCTTTGGGCATCATATTTATTAGGTCTCTCTGTGGTTTTGGTCTATTTCCTTGATTCTAAAGGGATATATACATACCTGAAGTGATGGTTAAAGCAAGAGATTATGACAGTTAATATGCTAATCTTTTATGGCTCAAGAGGATATCCTAAAATAACTTCTTCTCAAGCAATAGTTTATTGGTAGGTAATCTGAGATAATTATTAATTTTGTAAAATCTGCTCTGAAGGAAAAAGTTTATTATTTTATGTGTATTTTTTAAATAACAGTGAAATATACAGCTTAGAAATAAACTGTCTCAATTTAAAATAAGAAATTAAGCTTCTTTAAATGATAATGAACCTAATGGAAGAAATGTTCAAATAAGCACACTTTCTAGAGTAAAAAAAAGTCATATATACATTCTGGAAATTCAGACCAAAACATGGTTGACTGAATTCCTTTGTTACCCCATTTTTTATTGGCCAATAAAATTTCCCTTCCTGTTGTAATAAAAAATCAGATTCTCTGAAATAAAATAAGGGAGGTAACTAATAGAGAATTAAGAATCAGCGTCTTGTGTCCTGGACGAAGTTATTTAAAGGCTCACCTAAAGTAGAATACCATGAGCAGCATAATACTCATGAGTACTTATCAGTACTCCTGAGAACATGAGAAATTGATCAGCTTTAATCCTGAGCAAGGAGCATAACAAGATTAAGAGAGAATCAATAGGGCAGTCTGATCAAAACCTGGTGAATTAGGCTTTTCATACACATTACCTCCCAAACGTACAAGCCTCACAAAGACTTTTATGTAAATAGTATTCATCCCATTTAACAGATGAAGAAAGTAAAGCTCAGAGAGCTTACTTTATATAATAAATAAATTGTGAGAAAGAGCAGCTTGTTTGACTCAGAGCCTCACCCTTCTCGTGATACCACAAGGCAAGTCATTCTTTTTCCAAACCACACTGAGGGGAATCCAATGAGTCATGGGCTCATTTTGGGTCACTTTAGCAGTGTAGAGTAGCAGCAAGAGCAGAGGCTTTGAGTCAGGTGACCTGGCCTTGGAATTTCCCTTACTGAGCTGTCAAACTTGAGTGAGTAATTTTGGATCATGGTATCTAGTTTTCATATTTATAAAAGACAAAGTTAAAACTGGATGTTCTAAGACTTGTTACAGATTTGAAGTTCTGTAATTATCTCACACACCTCTTTAAATTATATTTTCCTTTTAAAACAAGAGTTACCTGGGTTTAGACAATTGTATTTATTTTTCATGTCAGTTATTAAAAATATTTGGTAATGGGATGGATTGTACTTTGCTAGATATTGGCACTACCCTTTGATAAACCTTTCAAAGTCTTCTAATGCCATTATCAGGTGTTAGATTTCCAAATGAGCGATGTGTGGCTGACAGTCTTTTGATGCTGGTAATTATCTTCTTACTCAGAAACTACAAGGTCCTTTGGCTCATGTATACAGTTAAATTTTTGAAGCACAATGGCAATACTCCATTTTATACATTTTATGTAATTCAGTGATTTGCTCATGGGAAGAAAAAGCTGATATTTGGATATAACTAGCAATATAGCATAAAATCTGAATTTTTTAAATGGAAGATTATGTACATATGATAGTTGTGTAAATTTGTATATATTTGTATATATACACATAGGCCTAGTAATTTTTTTTGAGTGAAACAAGATATTTCACGTACATTTTAAAGAAATAAAGCTAAATTTTTATGTCATTAAAGTTATATTTTACTATGTAAATAAAAAGGAAATTTTCCAGGCCCTCTACCTACCATTGCTTATTTTAATATAAACTTTCTGTTTTACAAATGAAAAAATACAGCTAAGCCAAAGGAAAAATTACCTTCAACCCCATAATACAGACATAACCATTTTTTAAATTTCTTGATATACATACTTCCAAATTTCTCTAAGCATTTGTCTATATAAATATAATCATAATATATATCCTCTTTTCTTAACCTGATGTATTTAATGTTTCATATAAACAGATGCAAATTATAGTAGTCAGTGCATGCAAAATATTTGACTACACAGGTATAAGAAAATTCTTTTTTTTAATTCATTATTGAATGATTTCCAATTCTTGATATTAACAACATACAGTAAATATGTATATATATCCATCTGTGCTTGACTAATTTTTCCATTAAAATAAATCTCAAGATGTGAATTTATTAGATGAAATGGTGAAGCAGTTTTAAAAGTTTTGATATTTACTGTTTAATCTTCCCACAGGTTTTTAAAAAAAAAATCATTTTACACTTGTACTTACTTCCTAATAGTCTTGCAAACCCTGAAATCCTCTCAAATAATATCTAAATACTTCGGCCGCCTTAACATTTTTCCATGAGATCATACAAAACACACAACTATATGAATTATAAAAACATTAAAGATGAAGCCCTGTAATAGTCCAGCCGATACTTATTTTGCCCCATGAAATGGAAGCCTACTGTTTTTGTTTGTTTGTTTTAAATCTGAAACTGTTACATTCTTTGAACTCCCTTTTGGGAATGGCTTGCTCGCACTTTCAGTCCACGTGCTTTGGTAGAGCTGTTTCCATCCCCAGTGTTGTGAGATGTATGTGACCCACACCTCAGACATGCATGTTTCCTTCTTGTTTCTATGTACAGTCCACACCTCCAGCCATATTGTAAACACACACAGTGTGTTACTGCCCTGTCTCCTCTCTCATCTCTGAATGCGTAAACATTGTATTTTACATAGTAGAATAGAAATAGAAATAGAGTAGAAACATACAGACAAACTAGGAGCAAAATGACGACAACAACAATAAAACTTGAATATTTATTGTTGAACTAGTATTTATAAGTTCTCCTAATTATCTTCAAACGTTACAGCTCCTCTACCTGCACACAAGACAATGAGCTTTTGAAGGGCTGGTTGTGATTCTTGTATTTGTTTGCCTTTTCTGCAGAGTCTTGCTTAACAGAACAGGAGCTCAGTGAAAAGTGTGCTGATGGATTGAAAACAAGATTTAATGACAAATAGAAGTAACAAAGGAGGGCCTTTTCACAGGATAGCTGATAGCCTTAAGAGCCCATAAATCTGTATTAAAGATAAGATAAATTGAACTGCTAAACTTTGCAGGCCACACTGGCTACAATATCTCAAAGATTAGTAACATCGTATTCCTAAACAATCACATACAGCATAAGCTATAAAATGTACAATTATACTGGCCCGATTCTATTTGGGGTATGTTATTTTATTCACTTGCCTTTTAATTTCAAAGTATATTGCCTTTCCTTATCATTGAAAATGCAGAAAAATTTTACTGGAAGCCTTGGTTTATTCTTGACATAAAGTAATTCATAGAAATAGTATGTTATCATAGTTTTATTTATAATTTTATAAATACTTAATAATTCAAGTAAATAACTAGCTAATCAATACGTTATTCTGTGTTTAAAAATTAGAGTTTTATTTATTCATTCTTGACCCGCACTTTAGCTAGAGATGAAGCCTTTATTACAAGCCCAGAGGGATTTCACAATATAGCAGGCAAGCCTCAGATTATTATTTGTTTCATCAAGATTTAGCTCAAAAAAGTAGAAAACTCATGGACTTGTCAAGACATTCAGAAATGCTGTATGACTGATGCAGAGTCAAATAACTGATTCAAAAATAAATCCTGCATAACAGGAGGTTTATATGAATCAAAATGGTTTCCTATTACTTGAAACCTTCACACTATTGTGTTGCTTACCTACTGAGAATATTTTATTGCTTTTTAAATAAAAATAATTTTATAATTTTACAGCATATTCCAAAAAGCAATATATGTAATATTTAAGTTTTTTAATTAAAGTTAAATTTCAAAACACCTAGAACAATGTGCTCAGAGATAAACTTTGCTAATACTTTAATGAAAACGTGCCAGAATGCTTCCTGTGTAACAATTAGCATTTTTTACAAAAACTGTATCATATTGTATATAATTATTACAGATGCATTTATGATCATTGAATTATGATTATTTCTCCATATTCATGAATTTTTTTCTGTGATATGTTAAGGGTCACATGTATGCCATTGCTGAGAGTACTATTATTTAATTGATCAAGCACATATTTACATTTAATTAGTCTGTTAACGTTCATTAACTGTTAGAAACAAAATTCTGATGAATAATAGAAGGATACATTTTCCATTCTCTTCAATAAGACTTGCATTTGTTTACTTCTCTTAGTCAGTTTGGTTGCTTTACATGATGCCCACCATGAACTAGAATTTCTAGCAGCAGTTTGTCACTTATTCTATCTTTCTTTATTACACTGGTAACAGAAAAATGCAGGTTACTCCACAAATTACTGAGCAACTGACTACTTCATTCTGGGGAAGGACAGAGCAATTTTATAGGATGATCACAGTTCTCACTAGAGGCAGACTTGCCTTGATACTAGTGAAGCTTGTGTTTCAGGGACTCTCATTTTTCACCAGCTCTTTCCAAGGCCCTGGGAGGGGGCTGGCAGTGTGTTCATATGGCTATAGGCCTTTGAAAATTTTGAAAAAGGAAGGTTTGTAACCATTGTCTCTTTCCAGTCCAACTTCTCCTTTGTCTGTACCTTCCTTTATGTGGGGGGTGGGAGGGAGGGTGGCATTGGAGGAGCCATGGGAATTTTGGAGCTACCGTTATAAAAAAGTTGAGATGGGAACACATTTATTTTCGGTTTAATGACATATATTTATATGGTTTGCAGTCACTTTTACTTACTGTAGGTAACTACTCACTGTTGTAGATAGCAATAACTCCATGAATATTACCACCACTTACTACCCTGACTAACTCAGGGCTAGACCTTACAGAAGTAACCTGCACCAACTGTGTGGAGAATGGAGAAACACAGTTCAACAAATACAGATCCAGAGATCAAGTCTGTGGAATATGCCTTGAAATGTTCCACATTGTTCATAAAAGAAAGTTAATAGAGTTTTATGAACCTTAATACCAATTCCAAAATTTCAATATTACTAACTAGGAGTTGTGACATAAAGAAAGTTAACAATTCCTGTAAAATCTTTTGATTAATCATGGTAGAGAAAAGATCAAATTATTTTTCCATCATCACTATAGAAACTCATATTTTAAAAATTGTTCCTAGTATACATCCACAAAAATTACAGAATATATGACATGTGTCAGGCTATTAATAAAATGTTTAATTTTGTGATCTTTGAAATGAGATATATCTCAGCTTTTTAAGAATTAAAAATAAACTTGGTCATTCTAAACGATAACTTTCACTTACATTTATATAACCATTTCAAATTAGATTGAAATACGTAATGAACAATACATATATTTATGATACATTATTTAAGGCATAATGAGAGAGAGAAAAAAGATGAAAATAGGGAGAAAGGAGGGAGAGAGGGGTAATGTATAAATATTCCTGTAATCTGTTTACATTTAGCATATATTCTAGAAAGGTATATTCTAAAATGTTAGCAGTTATTAAGAAGCAGAGGTAAATTTACAAGTGAATTTTTCTAGCATTTAAAATAATCCAGATTAAACATAAACCTTTACCTTAATAATTTAAAAATTAATTAAAACCATCATGTTAGGAAAAGCGTAAAACTATTGATGTAGTTTAGTTAAACTTTAGCTAGTGTTGGACATATAACTTGTTTTGAATATTTGATATAATAAATAATGTTATATATATTATACTTGATCTAATAAATATTCTACAATAACCACTCCTATACCTGAATTGTAATCATATATGAAACTTTTAAATGAACTCCTTAGGATCAGTTCTCAGAAGTTGTTTTACAGGGTCAAAGCTTATATTTTAAGTCCATCTGTATTATCACATTGCTTCTTAGAAGGTGGAAGCAATTAACATTTCCACTAGTGGTACATGACAGTAGGTCATCACAGTATTTTTTATGCATTGATATTTACCTTTAATTATTTTTATGATTATTTTGATCTACAGAAGTGTTTGTTTTTTCATTTTTGTATAGACAGGAAATGATCACTAACCTCTTTTGTATTTACGTTAGTTTGTTTTTCCTTATTCAAAAATTGCATTAAAATTTTGACCCAATTTTTCTTTAATTTTATGTGGTTTGATAGTAAAGCTGATTAGCTTATTAGTAAATTTTTAATTTATTTTAGTGAATTATCCAAATGGCAGTTTTTTCTTATTTTCAAAAATATCCAATTACTAGAAGTACGCTACTTTATTTGATCTGCAGAAATGTTTTGAGTTACACCTGCATGTTAAAAATTGGGAAGTTTCATATTAGACTTCAAGTTTTGAAAAACTAAGGTGTAGCTATTTGGGGTCTATAATCCCATAAGGCAGCAACTGACTGTAGTTGGATAGCTGCTACACACTTTAGATTGGACATGCCTTTTCCAGTTTGCCACCACTCCTTACTCTGTTCAGTTAGGTTCATTTCACTCTTCTCTGTGCCTGCCTAATCATAGTAGGAATTTAGTGTAAATTTTCAATGTATATTTTATGCAACTTTTAAAGGTTACACTGAATTTATAGTTACTACAAAATATTGCTGTATTCCCCATGTTGTACAGTATATCTTTATAGCTTATCATATACCTAATAATTTGTATGTCCTACCCCCTCACCCCAATATTGCCACCCCCCACCCCTCCCCACAAGTAAGCACTAGTTTATTGTCTATATCTTTGCTTCCTTTTTTTCTTATATTCATTAGTTTGTTGTATTTTTTTAGATTCCACGTATGATATCATACAGTATTTGTCTTTTCTGTCTGACTTATTTCCCTTAGCATAATACTCTCCAAGGCCATCCATGTTGCTTCAAATGGCAAAATTTCATTCTTTTTATGGCAGATTAGTGTTCCATTGTGTGTGTGTATATATACATATATACATACATATATATATACACACTACATATATATATATATGTAATATATACATATATATGTATGTATGTATGTATATATACACATACACTACATCTTCTTTATCCATCCATCTGTTGATAGACACTTAGGTTGCTTCCATGTCTTGGCAATTGTAAATAATGCTGCTGTGAACACTGGAGTGAATGTTACTTTTGGAATTAGTGTTTTTGGTTTTGGTTTTGATTTTTTCCTGATGTATACCCAGGAGTGGAATTTCTGGGTCATGTGGTAGTTCTATTATTAGATTTTAAGAAACCTCCATACTGTTCTCCACAGTGACTGCACCAATTTACATTCCCTCCAGTGGTGTACTAGGTTCCTTATTCTCCACATCCTCAACATTTGTTACATTTGTTACAGAATGGTGGTAGCTATTCTAACAGGTGTGAGGTGATATCTCATGGTTTTCATTTACATTTCCTTGATGATTAGTGATGTTAAGCATCTTTTCATGTACTTGTTGACCATCTAAATTTCCCCTTTGAAAAAATGTCTGCTCAGTCCTTCTGCCCATTTTTTAATCAAGTTGTTTGTTTTTTGGTGTTGAGTTGTATCAGCTGTTTATATATGTTGAATATTAATCCCTTATCAATCATAACTTTTGCAAGTATTTTCTCCCATTCAGTAGGTTGTCTTATCATTTTGTCAATGGTTTCCTTTGCTCTGCAAAAGCTTTTAAGTTTAAATAGCTCCCATTTCTTCATATTTGCTTTTGTTTACTTTATGGAAATGTATCAAAAAACTATTGCTGTAATTTATGTCAAATAGTGGTATGCTTGTATTTTCTTCTAGGAGTTCTATAGTATCCAGTCTTACATTTAGGTCTTTAATCCATTTTGAATTTATTTTTATGTATGGTGTTAGAGAATGTTCTAATTTCATTCTTTTACACTTGGCTGTCTAGTTTTACAAGCACCATTTACTGAAGAAATTCTATTTTCTCCATTGTATATTCTTGGCCCCCTTGTTGTAGATTAATTGCCCATAGTGTATGGGTTTATTTCTAAGTTCTCTGTTCTGTTTCATTGATCTAGTTGTCTGTTTTTGTGCCAGTACCATACTGTTTTGATTACTGTAGCTTTGTATTACAGTCTGAAGTGAGGGGGCATGATTCCTCCAGCACTGTTCTTTCAAGATTGCTTTGGCTATTCTGGGTATTTTGTGTTTCCATGCAAATTTAAAAATTATTTGTTCTAGTTCTGTGAAAAGTGTCATTGGTATTTTGATAGGAATTGCACTGAATCTGTGGATGCCCTTGAGTAGTATGGCCATTTTAATAGTATTAGTTCTTCCAGTCCAAGAACATGGTATATCTTTTCATCTGTTTGTGTCATCCTCAATTTCTTTCCTTAGGCACTGATTTTATAATTTTCCCAGTACATACCTTTTATCTCCTTAGGCAGATTTATTCCTAGGTATCTTATTCTTTTTTGATGTAATGGTAAATGGGATGGTTTCCTTAATTTCTCTTTCTGATATTTAATTGTTAATGTATAAAAATGCAACAGATTTCTGTATATTAATGTTGCGTCATGCAATGTTAACAGATTCTTTGATGAGCTCTAGTAGTTTTCTGGTGGCATCTTTAGGATTTTCTATGTATAGAATCATGTCATCTGCAAACAGTTTTAATTCTAACTTTCTAATATGGATTCCTTTGGATTCTTTTTCTTCTCTGACTACTGTGGGCGGGACTTCCAAACTATGTTGAGTAAAAGTGGTGAGAGTGGCTATCCTTGTCTTGTTCCTGAAATTGGAGAAAATGCTATCAGATTTTGACCATTGAGTATGAAGTTTGCTGTGGGTTTGTCATATATAGCCTTTATTATGTCCAGTTATGTTCCCTCTATTCCCACTTTCTGTAGAGTTTTATCATAAATGGGTGTTAAATTTTATCAACAGATTTTTCTGCATCTGTTGAGATAATCTTATGGTATTTACCTTCAGTTTGTTAATATGATGTATCACATTGATTAATTTGAGGACACTGAAAAATCCTTGCATCCCTGGGATAAATCCCACTTAATCATGCTTTATGATCCTTTTAATGTATTATTGGATTCAGTTTGCATTCTGTTGAGGATTTTTGCATATATTTTCATTAGTAATATTGACATGTAATTTTCTTTGTGGTGTTATGTCTTTGCTTTTGGTATCAGGGTGATGCTGGCCTCATAGAATGAATTCAGACATGTTCCTTACTCTTCATTTTGTAGGAATAGTTTGGGAAGGATACATGTTAACACTTTTCTTCAAATATTTGGTAATATTTACCTGTGAAGTCATCTATCTGTTCCTGGACTTTTTTTGTTGAATGTTTTAAAATTACTGATTCAATTTAATTACTGGTAATTGTTCTGTTCATATTTTCTATTTCTTCCTGGTTTAGTCTGGAAAGAGTATACCTTTCTAAGCATTTGTCCATTTATTCTAGGTTGTCCATTTTGTTTTCATATAGTTGTTTGTAGTAGTCTCTTATGATCCTTTGTTTTCTGTGGTATTAGTTGTAACTTCTCCTTTTTCCGTTCTGATTTTGATTTGTACCCTCTCCCCCACCCTTTTGTTTTTATGAGTCTAGCTGAAGTTTTAGCAATTCTGTTTATCTTTTCAAAGAATCAGCTTTTAGTTTCATTGATCTTTCCTATTATTTTTTGTCTCTATTTCATTTATTTCTGCTCTAATCTTTATGATTTCTTTCTACAAAATTTGGGTATTGCTTGTTCTTCTTTCTCTAATTCTTTTAGGTGTAAGGCTAGGTTTTTTATTTGAGAGTTTTCATGTATCCTGAGGTAAGATTGTATTGCTCTAAACTTCCCTCTTAGAACTGCTTTTGCTGTGTCCTATAGGTTTTGGATCACTGTGTTCTCATTTTCATTTGCTTCTAGGTTTTTTTTTTATTTCCTCTTTGATTTCTTGGGTGATCTATTGACTGATTAGTAGCATATTGTTTAGGTTCCATATATTTGTGGGGTTTTTGCATCTTTGTGTGTTTTTTTTTTTATTTTTTGCAATTGATTTCTAGTCTCATAGCATTATGATTGATAAGATGCTTGATATGATTTCAGTTTTCTTAAATTTACTGAAACTTTTTTGTGGCCTAGCATGTGATCTATCCTGGAGAATGTCCCATGTGTACTTGAAATGTGTATTCCACTGCTTTTCGGAATGCTCTCTATATATGAATTAAGGATATCTGATCTAGTGTGTCATTTAAGGCCAGTGTTTCCTTATTGATTTTCTGTCTGGATGATCTGTCCATTAATATAAGTTGGATGTTAAAATCCCCTACTATTATTGTGTTACTGATGATTTCTCCTTTTATGTCTGTTAATATTTGCTTTATGTATTTTAGTGCTACTATGTTGGGTACATATATATTTACAAGTGTTATATTTTCTTCTCAGATTGACCTCTTGATCACTGTGCCATGTCAGACTTTGTCTCTTGTAACTGTATTTTAAAGTCTGTTTTGTCTGATAGAAGTATTGCTACATTGGCTTTTTTAAATTTCCATTTGCATGGGGTATACTTTTCCATCCTCTTACTTTCAGCCTATGTCTCTAGATCTGAAGTGAGTCTCTTAGGCACCATATATATATAGGTCATGTTTCTGTATCCATTCAGACATTGTATATCTTTTGGTTGGAGCATTTAGTTCTTTTAAATTTGAGGTAATTCTTGATATATGTTCTTCTTGTCATTTTGTTCGTTGTTTTAGATTTGCTTTTATAGGTCTTTTCTTTTCCCCTTTCACTTCTTTTGTTCTCTTGTGATCTGATGACTATTTTTAGTGTTATGTTTGGATACCTTTTTGTGTGTATGTGTATCTTTTATAGATTTTTGTTTTCAGTTACCATGAGGTTTTGTATAGCAGTCTGTGTGAGTGTGTGTGTATGATGTATATGATTAGTTGAAGTTGCTAATCTCTTAATCTCAAATGCATTTTAAATACCATGCATTTGTACTCTACTCCCCTCATGATTATTGTTTTTGCTATCATATTTTTCATCTGATTGTTTTGTGTGTCCCTTAACTAGTTACTGTGGATATGGATTATTTTACTGTTTGTGTCTTTTAATGTCCCTGCTAGCTTTTTGTATATGGCTGGTAGCCTACCTTTACTGTATGTTTGCCTTTACCAGTGAGCTTTTTCATTTTGTGATTTACTTTTTATAGTCATGGCCTTTTCTTTTTTGCCTAGAGAAGTTCCATTAACATTTGTTGTAAAGCTGGTTTGTTGAACTCTTTAGCTTTTGCTTGTCTGTAAAGCTTTTGATCTCTCCATAAAATCTGAATGAGAGCCTTGCTGAGTAGAGTATTATTGGTTGTAGGTTTTCCCTTTTCATTATTTTAAATATACCATGCCACTGCCCTCTGGCCTGCAGAGTTTCTGCTGAAAAATCAGCTGCTAGCATTATTGGAGTTCCCTTTTTATGTTATTTGTTGCTTTTCCCTCATTACTTTTAATATTCCCTCTTTATCTTTAATTTTTGTCACTTTAATTACAGTTTGTCTAGGTGTGTTCCTTTGTATAGGAGTCTCTGTGCTTCCTGGACTAGAACAACTGTTTACTTTCCCTGTTGAGGGACATTTTCAGCTGATACGTCTTCAAATATATTCTTAACTTCCTTCTCTCTTCTCCTTCTGGGACTTCTATAATGCCAATATTAGTGTGCTTGATGTTGTTCCAAAGGTCTCTTAAACTATCCTCATTCCTTTCTATTCTTTTTTTCTTTTTTCTGTTCAGCAGCAGTGGTATCTACCACTCTGTCTTCCAGCTCACCAATCCATGCCTCTGTAGTATTTAATCTATAGTAGTTTCCTTCTAGTGTATTTTTTTTCACTTACTGTATTCCTCACCTCTTTTTGGTCATTCTTTATATTTTATAATTCTTTGTTAAAAACATCTATCTTGTCACTCTGTGCATCCATTCTTCTCCCAAATTCTTTGGTCATCTTTATGATCATTACTCTGAACTCTTACTCAGGTCAATTGCCTAAATCCACTTCACTTAGTTCTACTCCTAGGGTTTTATCTTGTTTCTTCATCTAGAACGTGTTCCTCTTCTGCTTCATTTTCCCTAAGTTGATATTTATATTTTTAGATATCTGGTAGGTTACTTACATTTCCTGACCCTAAGAAGTAGCTCTCTGTAGGAGATGTCTATGCATCCCAGAAGTGCATTCCATTCTAATTATCCAAGCTATGGGTGCATCCTTCTGTTGTAGTGGGCTGTGTAGACGGTCTTGTAGGCTTGGTTGCCCCTGGCCCAATTGGTTTCTAGGTTCTGCCTTGTGTGGATGCTGCTGGCTGCTTATTAGTGGCACCTGGTAATAAGGCAGTTGGCTGCACAACCCTAGGGAGTCCTGGTGCTAGTGCTGGCTCACTAGTGAGCAGAATCAGGGTCCTGAAGACTTCAAGGCTCTTGCATGCCCACTGGTGAGTATTCTAGGTCCTGGGATTACTGCCAGACTACTGGCAGGCAGAGCTGGTTCCTGAAGTCTGGCTATAGGGCCTAGGGATTCCCAGAACTTGTTTCAGATCATTGTGGGGAGTGAGGGAGGTAGTAGTTCCTCACACAGCTGTGCCTGGGGCCCTCGGTGTCTCGAAGGTTATCTTGGCCTGCTAGTGACAGGGCCAAGGCCTAGCTGATCCCGGGGTAGGGTCTGGCTTGCTGTGGGTGGACTGGGTCCACAGGCTGTGGGATCATGGTTTTCTGGTGTCTATACCCTGGTGGATGTGGCTGGTCTAGACATTTGTGCATGTTTCCTCAAGGGCAGGGCTGGTGTCTTTCCACTCGTGGATAGAGCTAGGTTTTGGCCCTCTGGTGGGCAGGACTTTGTTTAGGGGCATGTCTAGTGGTAGCTGTGGGCTTAATAAATCTTTAGGCAGTCTATCTACTAATGGTTGGGGCTGAGTCCCCACCCAATTGTTTGGCCCGGGGTATCCCAGCACTACAGGCAGTTGACTGTGACTAGGTCTTGGCACTAATGAGCTAGAGGGAGACTCCCAAGATGGCAGCTGCCAGCAGCAGTGTTCATGTGGTAGAATGTTCCCCAACATGGCTGCTGCCACTGTCTTTATCCCCAGGGTGAGCCACAGCCAATCCCTGCATCTCCAGGAATCACCCTAAAACCAGCAGAAAGGCCCTGTCAAATTACTGCTTTTGCTCTAGGTCCTAGAGCCTGAGAGATTTTGTGTGCACTCTTCAGGAGTGAAACCTCTATTTCCCCCAGACCTATGGGACTCCCGAAATTAAGCCCTGCTGGTTTGCAGTGCCAAATGCTCTGGGGGCTCATCTTCCTGGTGCAGGAAATCTGGGCTGGGGAGCCTGACATGGGGCTCAGAACTCTTACTTCTGTGTTAGAACCTCTACAATATAAAATTATCCTCTAGTTTGTGGCCTGCCCACCAAGTATGGGATTTGATTATACCGTGAGTCCACCCCTCCTACCTGTCTCATTGTGGTTTCTTCTTTAAGTCTTTAGTTATAGAAGATCTTTTCTGGTAGTTTCCAGTCTTTTCATCCATTATTGTTCTGCAGATAGTTGTTGTTTTGGTGTGCTCATGAGAGGAGGTGAGCTCAGATCTTTCTACTCTGCCATCTTGGCTGATCTCCATGAATTTTCATTTTAAATAATAGATTAGATAGATGTTTACAGAGAAGACTTATCGGGATTAATCTGGGATATTTTCCTCATCAAACTGTGATGTCCCTAGTGTCTGGAGTTAAACAGGTTCCAATATTGTTGAGTTCAAGTGGAGATGTAGTCTTGGCTAACTGACCAGGGTCATGAGTGTATAAGGGGAGTATGGGGGTATATGCTGGTGAATTTAGTCAAGACTAGTAAGTTAATGAAATATTTGGGCTGCAAATTAACACTAGTCAAGAAAAGAATATCTGAGTATTTCACAGGCCTTAAATTTAATAATTTAAAAGGAGCTACTTAGTATAATGCCTGAGACATATTATATAATAAATGTTTTTTGAATGCATAAAACAGTACGTGAAGAGGTGGGGGTATAGCTCAGTGGTAGAGCACATGCTTAACAGGCACAGAACCCTGGGTTCAATTGCCAGTGCCTCTATTAAAAAAAAACAGTAAATGAATAAATCTAATTACTACCCCCACCTGCAAAAAAAAACAAGAGTAAGTGAATGATTGAACATCTCATGATTAGGTTTCATTACTAGATGAGAGGGAAATTAACTGAGGAGGGGAATCAACCCACACTCCTGGAAAAAATTAGAGCTCTGAGTAAGTGATGAGGAAAATAGTACCAAGTGACAGAGGAGCCGATAATGCTTGTCATCATATTAATTCTTCAGGTGAGTCAAAGAAACAGACTGATCAAAAAATTTGATTGATAGAAATATTATTAAATGATGTTCCAAATTAAGAAAGTAAGATATCTTTTTTTTTTGGTCTAATTTTGTGAGGTAGCTGGTCAATCCATAAACAGCTCCTAGGTTCATCTTAAGAGACACATTCATATGTTTGGCCACTTTTCTCAAGAGAATCAAAAACTGCTCTTGACATATTGATGATGAAGTAAAGTTTAGGAAAACAAATCATACTAGACAACCAACACTCCTGCTTACCAGAATTCTTAATAGAGATTTATTCTGTAGAATGAAGTTGAGTAAGCAGAGACTAAATAATAAAATCTTAAATGTTCAGGATGCAAGTGAAAAACAGACTAATACCCACTTGTGATTTTTTTCACTTTCTTCTTTCTTGGTTGCTGAGGCCTCTGCTTCCTAAAATTTGCTATCCAGGTGTTTGGCTTCTTAGCTTGTGCCTCGTGTTCCACTTCCGGCCCTCCTAGGACTATGCCACCCCGTGCTGCCCCCTCCACGTTCACTCACCTTTTGAATTCCAGCGTGTACTCTGATTTCCACTTATCCTGATATGAGAAGTATCCATGAGGATGCCCTTAACTTTAGAGAGGAAAGTTTTCCCTGGGTTTCCTGGGAAGACATTGGTGCATTCCCCCCTCCTCCCCGACACCCTCCTTTTCTACTTTGCCTATGTTTAAAGAAGAGACCAAAATCAGGCTAGGAATTAACTTCCTTTGTTAGACCTCTTCACCACAAAATTGTTTAAATAGACTTAGGGATAGACTCACTACCCTTTTTAAAGATTTATACAACGAGGTATGGTATAGCTTCCTTCTCTGCTTCAGGTAGTTGGGAGATTTTCCTGAAGGGGGCAGAGACAAGCCAGCATATGACATACTCAAGTTTGCACACCTCTGGCACTGAAGTAGGGCTTGAATGCCACCAAAATTTCATACTACTGAGGGTTATTTAGATTTGTTTGGGAGTGCTGAACAAAGTAAATAAAATGAAAGGAATTATGATGATTTCCAGTTTCCTTTTCACCCCATACTAAGGACTGAATGGAGGGCTTGGTCACTGTCAGAAACTAATCTTTAATTCATGGATTTGTTTATTAAGGACTGAATGATCTTAGAAATTAGAAAGCAACAATACTCTAGTCGTTACCCTGAGCTGTCTGTGAGTTGGTGCTTATTACTCTAGTGGGATGGGATCCTCAGCCAACAGTCCCAGGGACTGCCAGGAACAGTGAGTTAAGTTCCCTGCTATCCACTTCCTCCACAGCCTTTTAGGGCAAAGGTGCCATCTGAGACTAGAAAAGGAGATCGGTTTTGTAGCATTACAAAGGATTTTACAGAACTAATTAGAAGCAAAAGAGCCGGCGTCTCCCTTGTTAGGAATGTAAGCTATTCAGGGAATTCAGAAGATTATTCTTCTGTGTTTGAAAAAATAAAAATTAAAAAAGCTAAAAGAAATATGATGATAATAAATGTAAGTAAAGTAGACTATAAAGCAAATAAAACAATAAAAGATTTTACTGTGGTTAAAAACTATTAGGGGTAAAGGGCCTAGAAATTACCTTTCTTTAAAAGTAAACTGGCTAACAGTTGTGGATCAGTAATCTATGCACTAAAGTTATCAAAACCAAGGCTCTTATAAGGGAGAAAACTTCTTGGCATTTTTCAGTCATTGCTCAAGGTTCCCAGGCAGAACTGAGTCACAAACTCGAGCCATAGCCCAGAGTGACACGTTATTTAATACAGGAAAGGAAAATGTTAAAATAATAGACGGGTGTTTTCGGCTGATCCTGAGTCATATCGTTATAGACGGTACTTGAAACATTTTAACCGCTGACCCTACACACTATTATGATGTCTCCTACTCATAAACAGGAAGCCCAGAAAATAGTTTACATCTCAGTATCTCTGTTAATTTTATCTTTAAAATTAGACAAATGCAATTTTATAACATTGTGGCAAGAGTTCCTCTCTTCTTTCCATTTGGAGGCACTTTTAATTTACTCATCACCAATTGGGAGGAATTTAAAGAATCCTCTAAACTCATCATTTTTAAGAAAGCCTGATTTTTCATTTCTATTTTCAAATTTATGTTTTTTGTCATTACATTATTTTAAAGAAAACATTCAGGAATGTATTCTGTACAGTAAAATGGTAAATAATAATTCAACTAAATGGGATATTAATGTTTTCAGTTTTAGTTACTGATAATTAGAAGATTGAGGGCCCATATTACAGTGGGTTTTTACTGTGTAAGCTGCAACTTTTCAGTTCAAAATGTCCGTTTCATTATCTTTCAGATCATAAACTGCATTACAAATCAAGTTGTATCTCTGTATGTGTTTAAGAAAACTATAATGATTAGAATAGACTAGAAATCTCTGAATTCTCTGAGGATGTAGTGAGACAATGGTGAAATTTTGCTTCATTGTCTCTTTTATATATGCTTTATAATTTTGTTCATGAAAATGAAAGCTTCCCTATGAATTAAAGTCCCCAAGATCATCAAATAAAATAAGAAAGGCATGCTGTCATGGTGTTTTCAAAACCTTATTAAAAATCTTGGTTTAAATCACTTTTTTTGTTTTGCTCACTCTCAAAGGCATAAGTTCAAGATATTATAATTTTCCTCATGGTGAGGAGCGTGATATTTCCTTCATCCTTCCAATTTTAATATAAGCATTATGGTTTTGTACGGGTTTTTGTGGGAAAGTTATGGGTTAAGAACAGTTAATCACATATTTCATATTATGTTAATGCAGTAATTTAAGAAAAATTACAGATATGATATGAGACATGCATAATATTTTATTTTAGTGAAATGTTTAAAATTACTGTATATGTTAAGGAATGTGATAGGAGTATTTTGTCTTCAGATAGAAGTAACAGAATCAATGTCAATTAACACATAAAATTAAATGTTAATCTCCTCATGGAAAAATAAATAAACCATAATTTAAATTGCATTTGCCAAAATACCATGTATTAAAATACATTCCACTTGAACTTTATTTTTCTTTAAATGAAACAGTGATTGTGAAAAAAAATTTTTGACGGAGTTCTCTTGTTAAATTGTAGCTTATTTTGGAACCAGGGAAACCAAAGAGGATTTTACATATTCATTTGTTTATGGAGACAGAAATATTTTACTCTAAGTTTCATTTAGCTTTGGTCCAATTACTATGCCTGATGTATCAAACTAGAAGTCTTGTATATTTTAAATAAATAAATCTCTGGAGAAAAAGAGAAATACCAATGAAAATTAGATAAAAGGGATAGATATAGTCCAGACTTGTCCTTTGGACTGTTTCAGTATCATTTTTCCCCAGTTAACCTTATATTTAAACAGCTATGGCTATGGTGGGCATGAAAGGAGTTTTTGTCATTTTGCTTTAAATCTGAAGACATTGCGTTCCAGGTTTCTGTCAAATATAACCTCAAAGTTTACAACATCCGATCCTGTCGAATCCTCACAAGCCTTCTTTCTTGCTTGCTGAAGGAAACATTATTATTTTTTTCTTTTTTTCTATTCTGTACATTCATAAACATTATTTCCTCTCTACACTGACAGTAATGTCTTTATTCCTTAAAGTTATTTTTTGAGAAAATGCTGGTATATAGAAAATGACTGTACCATCTGCGACCCAGGAGACCAGAAGTCAGGTACTGTGCCACAAAAGGTCACTAGAATGGTCACTTTAGAGTCAGGATCAATGCAAGTGTGTATTTATTTAGCATTTATTTGGCAGCAGTTATAACAATTCAATGGGGAAAAGAAATAAGTATGAAAATATGAAAAGAGGAAGTAAAACTAATAGAACTTTCAGATGATATAATTGTATATCTGGAAAACCCCAAAAAAATCAACTAAAAACCTGGTTTAAACAGTAAAAGACTTTGATAAAGTAGCTGGGTATAATATAAATAACACACAAATAGCCTTCTTATAAATGTAAACAGCTAATTACAAAATATAACAGGGAAAAAAAACCTCCCTTGGAGGTAGGTACATAAAAATATAAAATACCTAAGTAGAAACCTAACAAGAGAAACATAAAAGAAAACTCGGATATATAGATAGGAATAATAATACTATAAATATGCATATTCTCTCATTTCAACTAGACAAGTTTATTCCAAAGTTCATATGGGGAAAAATAAATGTGCACCATTAGTGAGGGAATATTTTTAAAAATGAAGTTGTTTTACCTGAGCAGTTGTTAAAAAATGTTTTTAAACAAGAATACCTAAGAGTGTGGTGCTAGCACATGAATAGATAATTCAGTGGTGTCATCTATAAAGGCAGTCAGTAGCACCAAATATATCGTGACTATAGGTGACTGTGTTGGCATGCCATAGGAGTAAAGAAGACATGAATTTATTCAGTAAATGGTTTTTATGTAACTGGTAGTTTTATGTAAAATAAGTAAGATCTGTACTACCCCTTTACACAAAAATAAATTTCAGTTGGATAAAAATTGAAAATACACACATGAAAACATCCATAAAAGTACTGTGAGAAAATATAAGAGAATATGTTTATAAACTCAGAATAGTGAGAGCCTGTGTTAGCAAAAAATGAAACCTAGTAATCATAAAGCAAAGATGGTTAAGTTTCATCACTCCAAATATAAAACATTTTAGCACAGCATAAGCAAACAACAGCTGTAAACTAGCTGAATAAATTTTTTGATGTAAATATGACACACAATTGGCTATTTTCTCTATTATATGCAGAGCTCCTACCAGTCAAGATAAAGGTCAGCAGTCTGGTAGAAAAAAGAGCAAAAGGCATGAAATGTAGTAACATAAAGAAAATATGAATTATTTGTTAATATGTGAAAAGTTGCTAAAACCACATAATAAAAAATATTCAAAACCATGAGATACCATTTTTTTTAATCTGCAAGACTGACAAGAACAAAAATTGCAGTCACACTGTATTAACCAAGATTGTAAGGAAGACAAGCTGTCTGATGCATTATAGGTGGAAGGATGGATCCATACATGTTTTATGACTCACACTATGGCGGTATCTACCACAATTTTAGATGCAGGCACCCTCAACCAACACTACCAGTTCAGGCAGTCTATTCTAATGAGTTTATCTTGCACATGTATCCAATTGTGCATTCACTGCAGCATCGCTTGTAATCACAAAAGATTGGAAACAACTTAAATGTCTATCAAAAGGGATTTATGTTACACAAATACTATGCCAGTCTTTGATGCAACTTCAAAAATTTATAACTTATTGGGGAAAAAAATCAACATGCATAATGTTTATAATTTAGTAATTTTTGTGAAAAGCAAGTATGTATACACGTATACACTCTATATACACATGTGTATTTGTGTGTTATTGTGTGTGTATGTACATATGCACATGTCTTTTGAAGGATATACCATCATAGCTACTAGGTACCAGCTGGTGGCCCCAGGGAGGGAATGTGTAAGAAGGGAATGTCATCAAGAGGGAAACTTTTATTTCCTTATATATCCACCTGTACCTTGAACTTTTATTAAATCTGTGTATTAATTATTTTAGGGAGCTAAAGACTTAGTTGCTAAATGGGTTGAGCAGGAAACTGGAAGGAAGGAATTAGAGCCAGCAGAAATTTCTCTTACCAGTGTCAGACTCTGAAGACAAAGGGTCACTCTTGTGTAATGACCCTGCGTACCTTCTGGAAACAGCATCCATCAGGGAATCAGGCAGCAAAATACTGGGAACTCTGAATTTGGTATAAAATGTGGGGTTTTAGAAATGAATTTTTCCTTAGTGTTCATAGTGGAAAGACTGAATATGTTGTAATAACTATAACTGGAAAGTAACCTTTAAAAATTGTACAAAAATAAAAAATAGGGGGCAAAAAAGTAATATTCATCTATATCCAAGACATGCAGTTACCTTTGCAGCAGGAATCGCTTATATTTGGAAAGATTAGGCTGATGCCAATGAAACAACTAGAGAAAAATAAGAAGTACTGATTCTAAGAAAGCATGGTTCTGTGGTGCTGGAATAATTTGGGAGGTCTTATGAGGAGACAGGAATTTAGCTAGTAGAATTTATAAGAGATCTTTTCAGATGGGGATAACAGCATGGCCAGAGAGTTGGAGGAAAGAATTTTCTTGGTGTTTATGGAGAGTGATGGAAAAAAAAAAGTGTGATGAGTTTGAGTTATGCAAGTATTTTAGACAACTTTAAAATGTACTGGGAATTCTACATTCAAGCAAAGTATACTGTAAAATGATAAATCAAGACCAGAGAGCATGCAGACTGTACTTTAAAAAAAACAGACAATTACAGTATAGCCACTTAAATTGAAAATATAAGTAAATGAAATAAGTTAGACCACTGACAAAATAGATGCCACAACAGAATGGTTGTGATAACTGCTCCTGGAATCAAGCCAGGACTCAGATTCTAGCTTCTGGCTCCATCCCCCACTGCTGCCTTAATCTTGGGCAAATTACTTGAATGCTTTGATCCCTGGTTTCCTCAACTGTTAAATGGAAATAATAATAATATGTACTTCATCAAGGTTGTTGGGATGATTTAATGAAGCAATGTATGTGACAGTGCATAGTGCTTGGCATACAGCTGCCCCCCCAATTATTGTTGCTGGTAGAGTAAATTGGTTTCTGGATTCGGACTGACATTAACTTGAGACCATAGGCAACTTACCTAACCTATCTGTGCCTCATTCCTTTTCTCTAAAAAGGGAATAATGATAGTGACTTACTGTATTACTTTTCCCTGGTTGGTTGATTAACAAGTTATCAGAAATTTAGTGGTTTCAAATACCAATTTATGAGGTCACAGCTCTGTGGGTCACAAGTCCAGGTGGGCTTGACTACACTTTCTGCTTTAGATCTCACAAGGCTGAGAGTTTAATTCAGGAGAATTTTGGATATTAAAGAAAATAAAGTCTTTGAAATGCAAAATACAGTTTTTAAATATAAAATTTTAAAAAATAATAGTAGTACTGAGTGTAACTTGATCAAATTATCTGACTTTTCCTATACCTAGTTTATTGATAAATATTACTCAGTAATTACAGGAATAATAAAAATTCTATATTTAGTGTTTATTGCTTGACAAATTAAAAGATGAGTTAATTTTTCTATATAATTTAATGGGGGAGGGGAATGGGGATAATCAGCTACTGAGGAAAATTCTTTTGGAATTCCATATGTGACTGTGACCTTCATCATTATCCTCATCATCATCATCACCACCACTGTGTGCCCACTACTGGCCTGGGTCCTTTTGTGACAGTAATCTACCACTATGAGTTTGGTATTAAATTACTAAGTCCATTTTAGAGAGGAGAGTACTGAGGCTGGACAACTAACTGACTTGCTTACGTTGAAAGAATTATAATGATAGAGACAGTATTCCAGTCAGATATGTTCTGCTCCAGAATCCAAACACTGAACTGATAAGAAAAATTCTTGAAAACTAGTAAACTTTTCAGTCTCTTTTTTGTCTGTTTTGCAGATATTTTATTCTGCTTTATTTTCAGATGTTTCCCAAGTTGTTTTCCTTGTAACACTAAATCCAATATGTTAACAGGTGTTCTGTGAAAGAGCTTGCCTTAGTAACTAAAGTTTGCAAAATGCTGGCTTAACACTTTGGGAAAAGTTTCTTAATCACTGGACCTTTCTAAGTTTTTAATATGCTAACATTCACTGTGAATCTTTAAGAGGCTGCTTTGATAGGTGATGTTTCCCAAAGTTATTTGACCATGGCACTTTTTTTTTTTCCTATTAACATCTTGGGGAGAGTGAGCCTGCAGAAGATACTTTGGAAAGTGCTGTCTTCAACTGATACATAGATTCATTTTCAGCACTTTAGGCATATATTTGGAGAAGCTATAAAACTGTAGGTTGGATCGTATGTGATTAGTAAAGGTCCCTTAGCACTTCATGTGAAATAAAAATTCGTAACAGAACTTCACCCTTTTACTTTTTCTTGTCCTTTTTTTTAATGTCTATTTCTGTGGCCCTTTAACATTTCTTATATTTCACTTCTGAAGAGGCTCTATATGAATTTAGTAAGAGTGAAATGAGTCCTATAAATGTAAATTAGATAAAGTGCCTGGAATTTTCAAAATGAAACGCTTATTGATGTATGATCATTGTCAATAAGTGGGAAAAAAAGACAGGGTAACTAAGTACAGGGAACTGAGTCTAAAGTCTATGTATCAAATTTAGATTGGAAATGGGACTTAAGAAAGTAGAGGTATTAAACTGGCAGCATATTTTACAAGTCAACTACCAGGTAATACAGAATGGCATTTACAGTCACAATTCCAGGCATTTGGTCATAGAATATGCATTTTAATGTAGTTTTACACTCCTGGAGTTTTTTGGGTTTTGTTTTTTAAGAATTTAAACTAAAAGATAGTTTTAGTAGCATATGCTGTTGCAAAAAAAATTACTTAACTTGCTAACATGCCTATTAAGTGAGGTCATATATTATCAGAAAAGTAGAAATAAACAGAATAAAATAGGAAAACAAAAAACTCTTGGCACACTTTTTTTCTTTAAAATCTCATCACAGAGTCATTGGTTTCTAATTTTACGTTTTTGAGATTTAGTACTATCCTTTAGAAATAATACCTTTAAAATAATATTAAATATCTCATTTCAAAAGTTAAAGAGGTGGACATGCCACAGCATGACTGAAAGCACAATCTCAAAATTAAGTAAGAGTGATGTATCAGAAAGTTGGGATTTGATTAAGACTGCTTTGCTACAGCTCTGCACAATGATGTCTTACTCAAACTTCTGTTGCTTTAAGCAAGAAAATAGGCTGTAAATCGATGATTCTCTCTCTTAGCAAAGGCATTTTAAAAAATATTCTTTTACCCTTCTACCAAACGAGATCTGAACAAACCTTGTTTTGAAATCATTTTTATTGTTGCTGTTGTTTTTTGTTGGTGTGTCACTGTGTACAGTACCTTAACTCCTCCATAGCAGTATGCAGTGTTACTTTTCCATCAGCTTTGCATCCTTGTTCTCACTTCAAATTCCAAAGGAAGGTAGAAATTGAAGTTTAGAGGACTCAAGGAGGTAACAGGAGGTGAAGTTGCATGACCAATTGTCCTCTTTTTTGGGAGGGGGTGCTACTCCTTTCAAATTCTTGCCTTCAAGAATGTTTTCTTCAATTTCTCTATGTCTATGCTTCTGTCTCTCCCTACCTCCCCCTCTAAAAAAAAAAAAAAAAAAAAAAAAAAAGACTTTTTCACTTTATTACCTGCAACTGCCAGAACTGAATCTATGTACGCCAAGCAAATATTCTAACTGAAAAACAGACGAAAAAGCACTATTGTAAGCCATGAGCTGTATTTTGGCTCATCCACTTTGACTGCAAAAGCTAGACCATTTGTATTGCTTTTGGCGGGTAGAGGGGAAATTTGACCTACCATAGTGATGCTTCAAGAATCTCTCCTTGCCTTCTGTCTTATTGCATGGTTCCCAAACTCACCCTACTATTTATTTGAAACAGATATCCTGCTTAATGAGATTCATGTCTCCCACTCGCTTGCCCCATGTGGTCACCTTTTTTTGCCCACGTGAACAGATGAGCCCACAACACTCTCTTCCAAGCCTAGAACCAACTAAAGTGCATACAGAGCAGCAGCGGAGCAGCCCTGTCCTAGCTTAAAGGTTGGCTGCTGACTAAGTTGCCTTTCCTGAGAATCCAGGACAGTTCACTTTGCAGGGTTCTGTCCTCTCAAGAAGCTTCGTGCCCCAAGAGTCACTTTTCATGATCTCTTAACTTCTTTTCCTGGCTAGACTGAGAATGGAACTTGAGGGGATTCCGTAACGTGGTTAATTATAATCAGTGCTGGAAAACAAGAGTATATCAGACACCAAGGGTGCCTCTCTTAACCCCAGAGTCTCTGGCGTGTGTGGAGAAGGCAGGAGCGCTGTAGGAACTTCAGAGGCAGTGGCAGGTGCTAGGGTGTGGCTGCAGTTGTCTCCCTTTTCTTTTCCAGCAGAAGGAGCCACCTCTGAGAGGGAGAGGGAGAGAAAGGGAGAGAGAGGTGGGGAAGAAGAGGGGGAGATTGGTAGAGGGAATAGGAGGGAGGGGGCGCGGGGCGGGCGGGCGCCGGGGAGCGCGCCTGCGAGGCTCAGGCTCGCACGCACGCCGCCTCTGTTTGTACACAGTGCGCTGCCGGCTGCCGCCAGCTCGCTCCCGCCTGCTCACGCTTCATTGTTCTCTTAAGTCAGAAGCCCGGCAGCCGCGGCAGGGAGAGCGCAGCGCACGGTCTGCGGGTGACCCAGAGCCGCCGCGGGAGCCCGCGCCCCGCCCCGCCCGCCGTGCCTCGGCTGGGACCCACCCGCAGCGGAGGCTGAGCCCGCTGGCGGCTCCCTGGAGCTCGCCCACCTCCCGGCACCAGAGCGCTGGCAAAAGGGGAAGAGTCCTCTCTTTGGTCACCACTCTTTCTCGTCCACTCCAAGAATCTGTTCAAGGAAAAGCTGTAGGAAGAAGACATCTTCTTGAATCCTCTGTCAGGGGCGGGGTCTGCCTGAGCTGCGGTGCCACCTCAGCGACACTACCCCCTGCTGCGACCCCTGACCAGCGGGGTCAAGTCCCGGAGACGGGATCATGAAGCGCTCGGTGGCCGCTTGGCTCTTGGTCTGGCTCAGCCTCGGTGTCCCCCAGTTCTGCAAAGGTGAGGCAGCGGGGTCCGGGGCCGCTGGGCACGGGACAGGCGGGGAGTCCCTTGGGAGACGCTATTTAGAGGGCTGGAGGTGGTTTCCCCTACGCGCTGAGGGTGGTGAGCGCCGCAGGCGACGCACCTTGGGTACCCCCCAAAAAGTGCTCCGAAGTCAAGAGCGGAGTACGCGGGGCCGACTGGGGAAGAGGGTGCGTGATACCAGGATGAGATCGAGAGAAAAACCAGGGCACAGGGAAGGTGGGAGGGAAACCAAATTTTCTGCAGCTCACTTGGCCACCGGGTCTCCCTAAGAACGCTACCTGGGCAGTGTGGGCAATGCCGGCTACTGGCGCCAGGCGGGGCTTTCGCTGTGGAGCAAGGGAAGCGAGCATACCCCGGGTGTCGGTGGAGTAGTTGAAACCGCGAAGAGGCTGAAGAGCGGAAAAGCTGTCACCCCCTGGGGTGCAGTGCTACAGTGCTGGCAGGGCTGAGCAGTTGGCAAATCTGAACCTGGGCTGGGGGTTTTAGTCAGGGATGCGATGGAGACCGTTCTCACGCGTCAGTTCGGCTTTCTCCCGCCTCCCCGTACTGGACGCACAGTACAGCATCAGTATTAGAAAAAAAACAAGAACCTGCCTCTCTTCTAACCCAGGGGCCTAGAGCTTTGCTAAGTGCTCCCTGTGGTAGAAGCGTAACTCCTGTTAATAGAGAATCGTACATTGCAAGACATCCCTGGTGCCCCTGCCTCAAAGCGAAAAAGTTGTAAGAGTTGGTCTGGTGGTGCTTCCCATGACTTGCATGAAATAAACCAGTCTGTTAAAAAAAAAAAAAAAGAAAGAAAAGAAATGTAGGACTTCAATGAGTCCCCTGCTGAGTTGTATAGTCGACTTCCAGGTCTTTTGCAGAAGATGACTTGTCAGTACAAGCCTGGGTTGGCCCCGTCTCTGTTCAGGTCAGTGTTGAAGTTGTCTCCTGGAAAGGGCAGGGGGAGCGGCAGAGACTCTGGGGAGGCCGCTTCAGCAGACCTGCGCCCTTTCAGCGGCCGCATATCCAGGCAGCCTCTTCTAAGGGGTACGAGTATTTAAAAAAAAAAAAAAAAAAAAAAAAAAAAAAACCTTCGCAGACTGCTTCAAGTGGAGAGCTGAGTGCACTACAGGATTTAAAATGCTGTGCCTCTGAAGGAGTGGAGTTGGATTTAAAAATGCATTGACTCAGATCCATTTGGGACTACGCACTGCGTGAATATTCTACACCATCCATCCATGTACCCAGCCATCTATTTGTTTCACAGGAAAATTATGAACTCTTGGGCTACCGTTTGCCCAAGAAGCCGGGTGTTCCTGGCCATCTGCCCTCGCTGCCCTGCCGGTAGCGATCCATGGCCGCGCCTTTCCTCAGTCTCCCTCCCTCTCTCCCCCAGAAGGTGACTATTTTCCCCAGCATGTAGGGGTGTGTGTAGGTGTGTGCCTTGCTTGCGTTTGCAAAGTGCCCTTCCAGTTATCAGGCGGAGGCAGCCACTCCACTGAAGGTTAAGGAATGGTAATGGCTCTGTAGTTGCGCTGCCAGTCTCCCAGCGATACGAAGAAGACAGTGCTCTCACTATCTGTATTTCTCCTTTCTCATTTCCTGTCTGGATTCCTTCTGCGCTTTGATCCCTTAGCAGGAAGGGAAGGGGAGAACTGCAGGCACTCCCCTCTCCTCCTCCCTTGCCCGCCTCGGTTCCCACCCCAAACACGAAAACACACACTCACCCACTCACCCTCTCACACGTACCTACTCCATACCTCCACTGCCACCATCAGTCCCGGCTTGGAGGTAGAGGGCGAGGGAGGGGAGTGTGGAGGAGGAGAAAGTGCGTCTAGCGTGTGTGTGTGGTTGCAGGAACCCTGGGGCGCGGTGAGTCCCGGCTCCCTGCATCTTGACACTCTGCCTCCTGAAGATACCCACGCATAGGGCACAGTTTACTCTGCCAGACAAGCCAACCTTGGTGTTATATTTGGGCTCTCCATTCTGGCTCCTAGGCAATGTTCTGGCGCTGAGTACTCCACATTTTTCAGTAGATTACTCCCTAGTTTCCAGCTAGCCTATGGGGAGAGGGATAGAGGACTTTAGGCAAGAAATGGGCCATTTTTCTATGAGCTCTTTTTGTTAAACTTGCACCTTTTAAATTTATTCACCCTCAGCTCTGCGGAAAAGCAGAATGCAGCTTGCACGACAGCTCCAAACAATTAAACTTTGAGCAAACTTACTGAAGCCAGTATTAGGATGAGAATTTACCTCGCAGTGCCTCCCTCCTCCCCAGAAATCATTTATCTAGTGTATGCTTTTTAGAAATTGGTGTTTTCCTGTATGGGTTGCAGTATACATTAATTAATGCCTGGGATTTGATAAGGACATGTAATTCCTTTCATTAGTCGTTTTTATTTTAAAATTAAACCATTGGATCAGTCAGACTGAATATTTTATTAACTCTTAAATTATTCATCATTATGGGTTGCTCTAAAAAATCCAATAACATGCATACAATTGCAGCAAGCACGTGACATCTTATGCAATCTGTCCCTGTGCCTGCAGTTTGTGCCTGAAGTCTTTAAGCAAATGGCAATGTCTAAAAATGTCTAGATATGTCCTAAATACTATGAATCATTGGTATTTGCACTTCCTTTTTTAATCAATGGTGATTTTTAGTTAATTCTAGGTGGGAATCAATTAGTACCTGAACAGTCTCAGTCATGATAATAAGACCATGCTTTTATCATTAGTATAGCAATATTTATGTTGAAATATAACGGGCCTTTGTACTTCTAAAAATTTATTACACATTAGTGTCTTTATTACCTGATTTACAGGATCATTAATTTTATACCTTAAAAATAAGTTCAACTTCAGATTTCAGGTGAAACATTGAAAAATAATTTTAAAATATTGAATTAAAAATAATAAACTGGAGGCAAAGTGTCCTGCTCTAATAGTTTGAAACTAATACAAAACCCTGGCCATGCCACACACTGTCATGGTACAAAACACATTTTTTTTCCCCTGTGTTCCTGAAAAAGTTTTCCTAATTAGTCTTGAAATGTTTTCTTAGAATTGAAATACATTTTGTTTTAAATTTATATAGTTTGGGGAAAACATTTATAATAATGTAAATTAAGGGATATGAAAATTGAAATGGTCTATTCTCCCTTTTTTTTGATCTTGAATTTTTAAAGATCTTCAAAACCAGACAAATTTACTTTACTTCTGAACTCTTCTCTAAATTAAAACTCTATTGTATTTTTCTCAGATATCTTAAGATCAGTGTTCATATCAAACATGTATGCAGGATCTAGGGTATTTAATATTTTAATGAAGTTTACTCTTATTGCTAGATGTACAGAATTTTTCCTTCTCACAAAATGATAGGAATATAAACTAAAGGGATAAAATACATATGACTAAAATAGAAAAGCTTGATTACTCAGAACCATTATAAAATAAGTTTGATAGTTTTTAGACTCTAACAGTCCATACTCTTGATTTCACTGATATTAATTAAGATGAAAATTTTAATTAGGTAATTTATTTTTAAAACTTTTCCTCTTTTGAAGGGTTTTGAATAATGGAATAGACTGTGTATGTTATCATTTGTGTACACTTTTAAGAACCTGCCTGATTTGAGAGTTTTGTAAAGGCTAAGTAATTCTGATATCTGTTGCTTACTAAACACGCTCGCAAGGCACAGTAGCTTTAAGTATGATTTTATGATGATGTAGTTTCATTATATCCTTGCCAAAGACACCCACAAAAAACCATGTGGGTTTCAGAACTCAGTTCAAATCAGAGTAAAGCACAATGAGTAGGTACCGAGAAACAACTAACAAATTTTGCAAATATGTAATTAATGGTATGGCTTCTCTCATAACTAGTCAATTTACTCTTCTGAGTTATATGAATTTGAGCTTATTTCCTAGTAGTTTGCACACTGACGTGATTATGGGGAAAAAAATCATGGAAACCCAAAGCCAAGCCACTCCTATTACTCAGTTCTTACCTGTGTTTTAAGGAAGATGCTTAGTGTATTTTGCTTTTGTTTTTAAAATTATAACCCATGAAATGATTATAATATCTTTTCGTTAATTGAAGCAAACACTTAAATATTAAGAGTCAAGTGGTTGACCGCATGAAGTGGATTATTGAAAATTTTCTCGTGGTTGTGTGATAATGCTAGAAATGAAGTACTATAAATACTTAAACTGAATGAAGTACCACTTAATTATTACTGAAAATATCTCTAAAAAGTCTTTGACTTGGGGAAATTGTTGGAAGGAAAAATAGACTGGAATCAACTATGCCCTTGCCAGCAGGTGTCAGGATAATAAATGGAGATCTTTTAAAGGGAAGATGGGGAGTGGGGGAGCGGTGGGAATAAACTAGTAAATGCTAATCTGCAAATCCACAAAAAGTGACTTTTTACTCTATGTGAAACATGTATCTAGTTAAGCTTTCAGTGCTCCCCAGAGAAGAAAGGGGACGGGTCATTGCAAGGACCTACTGCGTGTACCATAGGATTATAACTTGGTTGCAGAATGCAAGTGCATGTCTAGGTTGAACCATTATTTTTCAGAGATCTCCTGAAAACCTTCCAAGGAAATGCACAGAGAGCTCTGTGGTGCTTGTACTAAAACAATTATTACTGAAACGTTTGGCATACTTTTAAGCTTACTCTCCATAACAACTGCAAGTTTTATAAATAGAAGTTCTGTTATATTGACTTCCATGGATGTATATTCAACTATGTATTTGTACATATCTGTATTACTGGTAAGAGACAACCTTGCTTATCCTTTGCTATCACAATGGTAAGGTGTATGTATCCTTGGAAGTTTCTATGTAACATAAATCATGTGGCAAAAAAGACTAAATGACATGATAAAGTTCTGTCATTACCCATTTCAGCCAGTTACTAATCCTTATATATGTGCCTGTTGTGTTTCAATAGTTGTCAGTGACTTGACATCATTTATTTGTTTCTAGTTGATCCTTATCTGTTAAGTTGCAGATTAATTCTAGCATCTGCTGTTATATTTCTCTTAAAATAGCATTACTGATTCACTGTTACACCATTTCTACAAGTTCTCTCGGTTTTTTATAAAGTCACAGACACCATGCCAAACAGTCTGTCTCCAGTGGCATCCTATCTGTGTCAGAGTCCCCCTTAAGTAACTATCCCCCAACACACAATGTTTCTTTGCTGGATAGCAACTAGGGCGCAGCATCTACTATAAAATCCTGTTATCATTATCAAAAGGTTGCAAATCTCCAAAACATTGTGGAATTTGCAGTTTATTTTCTTGTGAGGAAAAAACAAGAGAAAATGATAATGTGAAGCCTCTACTGCTAAATCTTGAGGTTTAAAACATAAATGGAAATAAATTAGGATCTGAATTATGGAACAGTTCAAGATTTTATACCTTGATTTGATCACAGAGTCGTGCCTAAAACTATCAACTGGGCAATAATTTATATCCACCCCGCCCCCTCCTTGTAGAAAAGCCTCTTTCTTTGCCTGGAGCACAGAATTGAGAATCTGGGAGAAAACATCAAAAACTCCTGACCACCTAGAATAGATACTACATTTAGGCCTTAAAGCATATAGTAAAGTCTATTTCTCTTGGTTTTTAAGTTCCTGGACTCTCTATAAATGGATCCAGAAAATGAAAGGTGTATGACGGAACAAGTAGGCTTAATCAGAGCAATAAAATATGGCAGCTGTTAGACAAAGAGAAGATTGAAAAAGCATCCACACAAGCAGTGCTAGCTAACATTGTAAAAAATTAGGGACACTTACTGGGGGTGGGGAGAGGGGCTAAGTTGAAAGGCCAGAAGGTATTTCCTTGTAGGAGAATATTACAATAATTGATGTCAGTATTGGTTTTGCATGCTAGACAAAGACCCACTGCAATATGTTTGACATTTGGGGTACAAAGGCAGTGAAATGTATGCATGGAAGAGATTTTGTCAAAAATGTTTAAGCTTGAAAATCTGCTTAAAGGTCAAAGAGCAGATTTCTGAGGAATATGCTTGTTTGAAACTTTATTTTCCCATCATTCTAGAGAAGATGTTATTATATATATTTTATTGATTTTTTTCCCTCAAGTAATGAAATGAAGATATGTATTACAAAACAAAGGACTCAATTTTATAGAAAAGTAGACTTCGGAATGCAGATAAGACGTCCTGCAATTATTTGGTTATATTTTAGGAGAAAATGACCTCTTATTTTGTTTTAAAAATGTGTTATTATGGTGTTAGTAACTGTAAGATTTGTTCAACAGACGATTTAACAGTGCGTGAAGTAGAATGGAGGATTTAAGTACAAGAATGCAAGTGAAGGCTTTCTAAGTACTAAAGCACTTTTGAACGTGATTGTTACTATGGAGAAAGAAGATTGACTAGATCTTAGCTTTACTTTTTCTGTTTTTGCAAACAGGTCTGTATCAAATTGATCCATCTCTCTTGAAAATAGTTTAATAAGTGTTCTAGTCCATAAGTAGGAAGGCCAAGGTTTTAATCTCTTGTCAAATGATTTTGTGCTTGATTTGAAGGTAATCTCTAAATGGGTTAGGGCACCATGCATTCTTGAAGGTTTATGCCTGGTATTTGATAAAGGCATTTATTTTGGGAATGCACCATAATCCTCTTAAGTCTCTTCTTGTACTGAGGTCAGAATGACCATTTACATTTTACTGCCACTGGAGATTATATGAAGACAGTCCTGGTCAAATTGTTCATGACTCCTGAGCAGAAAAGACTAGAACAGTGAAGTGGGAACATTGGAGCATGTTTCATTTGCAATAAGTTGACGAATCCCTCCCAGTAATGTAGAGCAGTCTCCCAGTTCTAGGCATCAGTCTTTTATCTGTGCTCACATCTTTGATGTCCTTCTCCGCTCATATAATTGAACTCTTAATTTCATTCACACTATTTTTTCCTGTTTGTTTATTCATCTTTTTTTCTTTCTATAGTTTAACTTTTGTACTGTTAACACTCACTTTTTCGAAATACTGTCTATAGGCAAACAAAACGCAAATTACCATTTAAAATGCTTTAATATTTATTTATAAGTTCTAGAGTAATATTTTGTGCTTCCTGCAGAACCAGGGCTTAGAACAGTGCTAGGCAAAACAATCAACACGACTGAACAGCAACAAAACTGAAATACTCAATATGTATTGAAATGAATGAAACTGTCCCCTCAGCACACCCGCTCATCAGTGTGTCATAAGGAGTACCTGCATATTTTCGACAGCAGTATGTCTTTTATAGAAAAGATAAGTCAAAAGTAGTTTGAAGAACCTTAAAAGATTTGTTTCGCACTTTGTTTTATAAACTTTTTTTTTACAGTCTGTGTTGTAAAAATGAGCCTACTTTGAAAATACTTCTCAATACTCCTGCAAGAGCATTATTAAATATGTGGTATTAATGGACATTCATGATATGAAGTGCTATCTATCTTTGTTATGCATCTTCAGTTAGAAGAAAAGCTACTGCTAAGTGATAGATTTCTTAGATACAAGGATCTGACATTTCCAGCTAACTTTAATTCTGACCTGGAAACAATAATTTTCAGACATCAGTTTGTTTTTCCTTACTTTTCTTTTCTTAGGAACTGCCATGATGTCACTTTAAGCATCTTGGTAGGCAAGTTAACAAGGGGCATTCATTTTAATATCTTTCTTAAGTATAGTTAGTAAGTCTAATATTCATTTAGTGCATGCTGTGTGTTCCCCTGTTCTGAAAACCATCTTGATTCTCACAATAATTTTGTGAGGCAGGTACTGTTGTTATTTACATATGGATAAAAAAACAGATACAGAGAGGCTGAATAATTTCCCAAACAAATAGTCTACTAAGTAGCTTGTTAGAAATACAACCCAGTTTAAATCTAAAGTCTTCTCTCTTAACTACTAAACTAGGCTGTATTTTGGTGAGTTACACATCCGGTATATATGTCACAGGGACATTTTGTTAAATGATTTTCTGATTTGTAAAACACACATGTCATATCTTACTACTATTTAACTGATAGATATTTTGGGAGGGGTAAATTCTATTTATTCTCTTGGGGTATTTTAAAAATTTTCAAATTTAAGTTGGCTCAGTGTCATGCCTCTTTTCTTTTCACATTCGAAAATCAAGGTTGGAGTATGCTGTTTGGACAGAAGGAATTACTGTGTCTTCCAGAATAATGCATTGGTAGTAAGAATAGTGAAGACAGGAAAAAGAGGAGGAGCATTTGGGAAGTGATTCAAAGTGCATGTTCTTCGAAATCTTTCAGTTTTATTTCAACATGACTTTTATATTTTGTTTTTGTAGGGTTCCACTGCTCCATTGTTATTCAGTATGATATTTAAGAGCATACTTTCTCTGTAATTTTCAGATACGTATTGTAGGACAAAGTGATTTTAAAGGTTAGCAGATACATACTGTAGGACATTGTGATTTTAAAGGTTAACAAGGTTTTTATTTCTGCTAGTTTAATGAAGGTATTTTATTTGCCTTACATCCCATCTTCATTTAATTTTATTTCTATGTAATGTCATTCAGAAATTTTAGCCAAAGAAGGATACCAAATGGTCTCAAATCACATCAGCTAGAAAATTAAATTTTCTGGTTTCTTTTAAAAATCATTTAACCAAAATATGGTTTGTTTTTAAAAACTAGATTTAGATTAACTTTAAATATTTTACAAAACAATGAGAATTACACCATCTGAGATCATCTTGTCAGTATCTTCTTCTGTACAGCTGTATAATATTTAATAGTTTAAAGGGACCTCCACATGCTTCATTACATTTATTCCACAATAACAGTGATAAAATATTTCATAAGCATTTCCCTTGTCTGTTCTACGGAACATAAGCAGAGAAGGCATTCTTAATATTGTTTAACAGATAAGGAACCTGAGGTTCAAAAAAAGTCAGATCACCTGTAATTCAGCATGACCTGTAATTCAAGCAACCAGTGACACAGTTTGAACTTGACTCTATGTGTTCTGATTCCAACTTACTTTATACTCTTTTCTGCTACAGCACTTTACTTGAGGTAATTATAGTTGTGCTTTTTTCTCAGTTCTTGGATTCACAAGATGAGAACGAGGAGTGGATGTACTACTTGCTTTTTCAGAAATTACTCTGCCTCTCAGTACAGTATTAACACTTAATTGCCATCAGCATATCATACTCCCTTTCCTCTTTGGAGCCAGTTACTAACCATCACAATATCCTGAGCTTCCTCAAAGGCTTTAGAACCCTGTTTCTTCTCTATTAGTTGTTCCCTTAAAAACTTGCGACCCGTTTAACATTCTGGTGTTAAACTTGCTGAAAGTTACCAACACTAATGATCTCATCTCCATTTTTAGCTACCTACTGACAATGCTGTTCATTAGACTTTCTCATCATGTGATTTATTCAGTTACCAGTTACCAGATCTCTGACTGTCCATCTCTTACCAAAATTTTCTGTCTTTCTACCTCTCCTTGCCCTTCATTCCCCATGAACCCACTCTTGTCATTGCTCTAATTTTCAGTAGTCTCTCTCTCTTCTTTCCCAGCCTGGTCTCTCTGTTTATCCATTTCAAGAGGTATTCAAACATTTGTGAATTTCTCAGCCCAGATGCTTTCATCATTTTTTCTTCATTATGTCCCAGACTAAGGTAATTTCCAAAGTCCCTTTACTACCCCTGGCACTGAGAAAACTGGAGTTCTGTCAAAGGGTGATAGGATCCAGTAGAAATCCTGGTGGATCTGAAAGGTTGAGTTGTGGATCTTAAAGGGAATGAGTAAGAAATAGAGAAAGTGATGGTGTGAGGAGTAAGATTATGTGGGCATTTGCAGTAATTACGCTGTAATTCTAACTATGATCAGTATAAATTTGGGAGTATGGCCGTAGGAGTTATGATTGAGGGAGGGCAGAAGGCAAGCTCGTTGGAAGAAAAGAGTGAAGGCGTGAATGGTTGGGTGTTGAAAATCCCCCATGTAGGTATTGAAATCACCCAGAAATTATAGCAGGAGAAATATTGGAGAGAATGACAGTGAACCAGGAACAGAAATCTTCGAGGAATGAGGGGGTATGGTATAGAAATCAGGAAATAGGTGTAGTAAGGGGATAGGAGTGGGGAACAGAGATCAATGGCATGAAATTAAAACTGGGGTAATATTTTTGTTTCTTTTTGAGAGGAAAGAAAGAATATTCAGGAAGTTGCACTGAGGAACAAGAGGGACTCCTGCCTACCTCATGTCTAAAGCTATGGGAGAGAAAACAGTATCCAGTTAAGAGGGCTGCAGGGTAAACAGTGACTCAGAGGAGAGCTGATTTTGTCTAGAGCAGAAAGGCAGACTTACAAGAGCCTAGTCCCAGGTGCCATGCTCTTTGACAGTGCTCATCCTACAGCTGTTGACACATTGAGCTCATTGTAATAACTGATACATCTCACTGAAGAGCTATGCTTTTAAGCACATAAAATATTCACATGCGACAGCTCTTTTAAACCTCCCAACCACCTAGGGGGTTATTACCATCCCCATTGACAGATGAAGATACAGACTGAGTAGGGTAAGTGATCAGCTCTCAAAACTAGGTGTTATAGACCCAAGTCTAGGACTCATTTTTCACTCTAGCACAATTACAGAGAAAAGCCTTACATCCAAGGAAGGACCCCTTCTGAATTTAAAGCACAGCTGGAGGAATAGGAAGATTTCTGCAGTTATGCCCTGACCTACTTTGTCCCGCTCAGATGGGCCTCTGTATTTTGAGGTCTGCATAGTTTTGGTTACTGGGAATGTCTGTGTCTCTGTGGTGGCCTTAATCCTCACCCACCTTGGATTATTTGTCCAGTGGTTCTTCCTGGAAAACAGCATTATTACTATGGGAAATTTATTTTCCTTTTTAACTGCTTATAATTGTGCAACCTTATATGCAAAGAATTCTTTTTCCTCAAATTTACATGTTTCAAGTATTTGTAAACCATAATGTTCCTTTAGTTTCTGACATTCTAAAGTCGTACGTAGTTTTTCCTTTAATCTGTCCTTGTAAGCCAATCCTTTCATCATTTTAGTTGTTTCATTTGGAATCTGTCCAAGTAGCCTACATAATTATGCAACAGGCTTGCCAAAAACTCAGCAGAGAATTCCAAGGATGTGCTTCCCTAAAATAATTCCACACACATTAGTCTGTACTTTTAAATTTTGCAAATACATTTTTAATTTTTAATCTATTGTTTTGCTAGGTTTTTTTCCCTATCAGACTTTTCCAAGTAATACTTATCTATGTCCTTTTTTCCCCATCGCTTTGTTTTGCATTAGCCTTCACTGGAGTTTTAATTTATTTTTCATTCTCTATCTAGCATGATGATCGTTAGTACAATATGATGTATTCTCCGCCCACAGAATCTCAGAATAACCTAATTTATTTCCTGAAAATTATATTATTCTGCTATTTATTGCTATTTTTATATCACATACATATCAGCTAAATAATAATGAAATACACAAATTCCTATCCTTAGCTTTTTTTTTTGCATATTTATTCCTTTCAGGTCTTTGAAGTATTCATTATCTTCTTGAAACTATCATCTGTCTCTATTTCCATATTTTTCCTATGTCTATATTTATTTCTAGCTATCTCCTTCTGTGTGTTGCCATTTTTTGCTCCCAGCTCTTTCCTCAGCTTAAACTGCACATCAGAGAATCTCTCTGATTACCTTCTCCAAGTAGCTGAGGATTTAACACACACACACACACACACACACACACACACACGCAATATACCTCTGTCATTAGTCTCTATCATTCTGTCCTTTTTGAAAATTACGGCATTTAAAATCGTTATCATAATCATAATCACTTGTTTATTTACTTTCTGTCCTGTTTCCAGTGTATTGCAAGTTCCATGTGGACAGGAAAAACATCTATTTTGTTCCCTAATGTGTAAATCCAGCTCCAAATATGATGCCTTGTTACAGTAGGTACCCAGTTAATATTTGTTGGCTGAATTTATGCGTGCTTGAATGAGTGAAAAACATGAATGAAAAACAACTCTGCTGGTATATAAATCTTTCTCTGGTTAAAAAAAAAAATGTTCGTTTGTTAGACCTGTTAACTCATTTAATAAATTCTTCTCTGCTTGACACACTGATGCACTGACGTGTGATTTATGGCACAAGTGATACACTTTTAGAAAGCAATAAATACTTAAGTGGTGGCAAACTCTAAGAGCTGACTAAATAAATTACCTACTTGTTTCCATAGCTGTCTAATTTATGAACACTTTAAAATTGTAATTTGGATTTTACCTTAAATTACCAAATTGCAATAAAATAGTTCCAATTGTATATGGAGAATAGACAGATTCAGACAGCTGTCGTTTTATTATCAAGAGTTGGCAAGAAAAGTATGTGAAACAAATTCAAAGTGCTTGGTGGAGTTTTAATTGTCAGGTGGAGGAGCTGCAAGGTAGCCCTTTGGTCTGCTAATTGCCCCAGTGCCCTGGCGATCGCTCCCATGATCTCCACCAGCGATAACTTTCCTCCAACCGTAACTTTGTTCCCTCCTCCCACCACGCAGTCACACCTGATGAGCCCAGATGTACTTGCCAGAGGGAAAAGGACAGCACCTGGGTGCTGTATCAACACAAGCCAAGAGCCTTCCTGAATCAGCTCTGTTTAGAGTTGTTTGCATGATGACCATCTTTATGTCACAGCAAACTGCTCTTCATTCCTCTTTGGGCAACTTTATTTCTGTCTTTCTTAAATGCCTCAGTAGTTCTAAAACAATCTGTACGCTTGTGACCCCTGTAATTGTGTAATTTCCACTCCTTTTCTGAAAGCTGTGAAAGGGACATGTCTTTTAAAAGGTATACACAGCAAAGGATTATGTATAGTAAAAACTGTAAAATCTAATGCTTTGCTCCTTTTTATGTGATAAGAAAGAAACTTTTTTTTGGAGGGGGAGTGAATTCCTCATCTTTGTTTTGAAGTTTTAATTATTTTTGAACCTATAGCCACTCATTCAAGAAGAGTTGTAACTGGTGATATTTTGGTGTCTACATTATTAGACTTGTTTCAATAAATAAATATCTCAAAGTAATGTTTTTATCCATAAAAGGGATCATACCAGCTAGTTTTATAATCCATTCAACAGCTTTTTATTTAGTAGAGACAGATGCCAAGAACTGCTCTAGGTTTTGTAATGAAAACAATGAACAAAATGAACAAAAATCCTTGCTCATATAGCGCTTTCATTCTAGTAAAGGGAAACAGAATAACCTAAGGTAATTGTATTGTCGGTTAAGAGGAGGGTATAAGGATTTCAGGAGTGGATTTCATTTTTATGTAGGGTGCTTAAGTCAAGCGTGACTGTTCAAAAACTTGAAGAAAGTGAGTTGTGTTGCAAGTATATTGTCTCAAGTTTCATTTGTCTTTATATGTATTAGGTTTATTATGCAACAATTAAAATAAATTTATTTTGTAAAATATGTCCATATTTTCTCTTACGAATTCTGCTTTTAGCATCACATTTAAGTACATAATAATTGCTCTTCTTTTTCCCACAAAATATGCCCCAACACAGCTTCCAACAACTGTTAGGGTATGAAGCATGTATCATATACTAAATTCTAGGAAATATTTGCATCAGCTCAGATTCCTACTGATCTGCTTCTTTATTAGTGTGACAGTAGCACATGGATTTAATTATTGTAACTTATGTTTGTGCCATTATGTATAATTATTAAGAAATACATCTGAATTCATATGGTGAATACTTTAAATGTAGAATGTATTCAGATCAAAAAGTATAAGTAAAATGGTTGCTAAAAATAATTTCTATATAGTCTTTGGGAAGTGGTATAGATCAATTTGACATAACTTTTTTTCTTAAGTATAATTGCTTTACAATGTTGTGTTAGATTCTGGCATACAGTATAGTGATCCAGTTATACATATACATACACACACATATTCTTTTTCATTATAGATTGTTATATTAAATATAGTTCCCTTGCTATACCATAGAACATTGTTGTTTATTTTATATGTAGTAGTTTATATCTGCTAACCCCAAACTCCTAATGTATCCTCCACCTTTCCCCTTTGGTAACCATAAGTTGGTTTTCCATGTCTGTAAGCCTGTTTTTTTTGGAAATGTTTCTTTCTTTCTCTCTTTTTTTTTTTTTTCTTTGATTCTCCGTATAAATGATATCATGTGGTATTTGTCTTTCTGTCTGACTTACTTCATTTAGTATGATAATGTCTGGGTCCATCCATGTTGCTGCAAATGACATTATTTTATTCATTTTTATATGAGTAGTATTCCATTGTGTATATATACCACAATCCCTTTATTCAACCATCTGTCAGTGTACATTTAGATTGCTTCCACATCTTGGCTATTGTGAATAGCGCTGCTATAAATATTGGGGTGCATGTATCTTATTGAATTGGAGTTTTCTCCAGATACATGCCCAGGAGTAGGATTGCTGGATCATATGGTAACTCATATTTTTAGTTTTTTAAGGAATCGCCATACTATTTTCCATAGTGTCTGCACCAAATTAACACTGCACCAACAGTGTAGGAGGTTTCCCTTTTCTCCACACCCTCTCAGCATTTATCATTTATGAACGTTTTAGTGATGGCCATTTTGACAGGTATGAGGTGATACCTCATTGTTTTGATTTGCATTTCCCTGATAATTAGCAATGTTGAGCATCTTTTCATGTACCTGTTGGCCATATGTATGTCTTCATTGGAGAAATGTCTGTTTAGGTCTTCTCCCTATTTTTTGATTGGGTTCTTTGTTTTTCTGTTATTGAGTTATATAAGCTATTTTTATATTCTGGAAGTTAAGCCCTGTCAGTTGCATTGTTTGCAAATACTTTCTCCCATTCTGTAGGTTGTCTTTTCATTTTGTTTATAGTTTCCTTTGCTGTGCAAAAGCTTTAAGTTTAATTAGGTCCCATTTGTTTATTTTTGAAGTAACATTTCTTGATAATTTTAAAGAGATTATTTTGTTTTATATTCCCCATAATTCAAGTACCTTGAATGTTTAAAATGCTATTACCAATAACAGCTGCATAGTAAACTAATGTAGGGTTGGAGGTTTCAGTTTTCTGATTTAACTCTAATTGGAAATATGTTATAAATTAAGTCAATTGACTTTAGAATAATAAGAAGCATAAAGAACTCCTCCAAATTGTTTGTGAAGGCAATTACTAGGAGCAAAGCCTAAAATCTGAGCCCACCAATTGGAGCATACAAAGTTTAACAGTGACTTCTTGGGCTCGTTATGTCGGTATATCAGTCTGAAAGTATGCATTTCTATGTGTAACTGCATTATAGAAATCTTCATATTTAGATCATTTGGCAATAAAAACCAGCACTCCATAACAGCTAATATGATGAAATCATACTTATTATAATCATACAGTGTAGTTTGAATCAACCTTTTTTTTTTTTTTTTGATTCAAGAAATCGTAGGAACACAGTGACTATGAGGAAGATACAATTTAACAATTTAGAACTTATTCAGATGGTTCAGTGGTTCCCTGACTCTTACAAAAGGAAATTAAAGCAAAATGAATTGATGAATAATTTGGTTGCACTTCAGGAAGTTAAACACTATTGTTTCTTTTGTTAGAGTAGTGACCAAGGTGTGCAGTAAAGCAAAAATACATTTTTGTTAAGTGCTTTTAAAGCTGGTAATCCAGAAATTAAAATGGAAACCAGTTCAGGAAACCTATTAATACATGTTTATAGTTAAAACTTAGTTCTGTTGGCATTACTGCTCATTTGAGAAGTTGGTTTATAGGTATTTTACATTAAGTTCATTTTGTTGTGTATCTGCATAAGCTTGCTATTACAGGGTGCTGTCACTCAGACTGTCACAGTGAAACAACATTCAGAAAACTCTTGTGTAGCCAGAGTATTTATGACCTCCAATTTAGGTTATTAGTCTTATGCTGAGGTGGTCAATGTTGATTTTCGGGGTTTATGAAAATTGCTGATATATTTGCAGTGACAAAATGGTACCATAAATTTTAGAGGCATTTTGTTATTCAAGAAAAGCCAAACAATCTTAAGTGTATAGTTTAATGAGTTTTCAAAATTGTATATGCCCATCTAGTCACTACCCAAAACAAGATATATAGAACATTTCCATAATCCTATAAAATTTGCCCGTGCTATTTCCAGTCAAATCCTATCCCTCCTCTCTCCATTATGTTTTTTGATTTCTGTTGCCATAGATTAATGATTAATTTTGTTTGTATTTGGACATCATACCATTGTTATGATAGTGTGAGTGTGTGTGTGTGTGTGTGTGTGTGTGTGTATTTTAGTCTGGCATCATTCGCTCAGCATGACTATCTTCGTATTCTTGTTGCATATATCTTGAGGGCATTCCTTTTTATTCTTGAATAATATTTCATATAAATATGCTACAATTTGTTTATTCTCTATTGATGAACAAGTAGCTTGTTTCTGGGTTTTAGCTATTCTAAATAAGGATAATCTGAAAAATCTTATAGAAGTTTTTATTTTGTAGACGTATGGTTTCATTTCTCTTGGCTAAATACCTAGGAATGAAATTGCTAAGTCATGGGTAGATATATGTTAACTTGCTGAAAAAGTACTCAACAGATCTCCAAAGTGATTGTATAATTTCACTCTCCCAACAGTTACGTGTAAGGGGTCCAGTCGTTCCATATCCTTAACAAAATTTGTCACTGCAGCTGATGCTTGAACAATGAAGGAGATAAGGTCACTAAGTGTCCACTAAAAGTGGACCTGAACTTTTAAACCCCCGTTGTTCAAGGGTCAACTGTATTAGTCTTTTGATTGTAGCCATTCTAGTTCATATGAAGTGGTATCTCACTGTATTTTAATTTGTGCTTCCTAATGACTAAGAATTGAAGAACTTTTTATGAGTTTATTGACATTCGTATATCTTTTGTGAAGTATCCAGTCTTTTGCAAAGAATACTTCTTGTTGTTGTTTGGGTACTGAAAGTTGACTTGTAGGGGTTCTTTATAAATCCTGGATATGAGTACTTTGCCAGATACATACTGCAAATACTTCTCCTAGTCTGTGGCTTGATATCCAGCTTCTTAAAGGTTTCTTTTGTTGTGGAACTTAGTAATTTTGATGAAATGCATTTTATTGACATTTTTCTTTTAGAGTAAGTATTTCTAATATCCTGAAAGGTATTCGCCTGGCCCATTGTCACAAATATATTGTCTTATTTCCTCTAGAAATTTCATATTTCTGGTTTTTACTTTTAGTTTTATGACTCTTCTTAAATTAACGTATGTGTCACGAGGTACAGGCTGAGATTTATTTCTTCCATAGGAAGATTCAGTTATTTCAGCTCCATTTGTTGGAAAGACTGCTTTCTTCATTGAATTGACCTGCCACCTTGGTTGTGTCAATTCTGTCTTTAATCCCTTTATCTTTACACCAATATCAGGGTGCCTTGATTTTTTTAGGTTTATAATTAAGCTTGAAATTATGTAATGTAATTCTTCTAAATTCTATCTGTATCGTTTGTATCTTCATACAAATTTTGGAATTAACTTGTCAATTTTTTTTTGAAGTCCTGCTGGAATTTTGATTAAAATGGCATTATATTTATAGATCACCTGGTGGGGAGTGGCTGTATTAACAATATTATATCTTCCAGTTGATTAAGATCTTATATCTGTTCATTTATATGTCCATATGGATCCATATTTAACAGAAGTACCAATTCCTTTTATTTCTGTAGGGTTTTATAAAATATAAAGCATTTTCACATTGATTATCTCATTACTCATACTTTATCTTTTTTTGTATATATACTTTTATTGAAGTATAGTCATATTACAATGTTGTGTCAGTTTCTGGTGTACAGCATAATGCTTCAGTCATACATGAACATACATATATTCGTTTTCATATTCTTTGTCACCATAAGTTACTACAAGATATTGAATATAGTTCCCTGTGCTATACAGTATAAACTTGTTGTTTATCTATTTTATGTATATTAGTATCTGCAGATCTCGAACTCCCAATTTATCCCTTCCCACCCCTTTCCTCTCTGGTAACCATAAGCTTGTTTCCTATGTCTATGAGTCAGTTTCTGTTTTGTAAATAAGTTTGTGTTTTTTTTTTAATTCCACATATGAATGATATCATATGGTATTTTTCTTTCTCTTTCTGGCTTACTTCACTTAGCATAATGATCTCCACTTTATCTCATTTTAAAGCAGGAATTAAGTGTAAACAGTGGAGATCATTTAGTACCATAAGGCTTCATAGTGCTTACAAAAGCACTTTGCATGTAGGAGATACTTGATGGACAAGTTGAATTCCCAGGAGACCATTTTGTTAATACTTTTATAATATGACAATGCTGTTAGAAAACAAAAATCAACATTACAAATAATGAAATTTTTTAAACTGAAGTGTATAAATACCCAAGTTTCGAGAAAAATAAACAGATTCATAGCATCAGGCCTATTAAAAGCTGAAATAACAAAATCTTTAAAACACTGGAAATTACTTAATGGACTCAGAGAAATTTAGAATACCTGTGATCATTTTATTCTCCTAGAAATAAAGATTACACTTTAGCCTCCTTAGGTAAGTGCTCTTCCATTTATAAAGATAATGGTAGGTAGAATTCTTTCTAGCTTTTTACAGAATAGTCAGGCTCCCGAGGCAGGAAGACATGTACAGGGGCTTCATCTGGCTTTAGAAGCTTAACAGTTGTGTGAGTGAGTGTGTGTGTGCGTGTGTGTGTGTTGATGACCTTATCCCAAAAGAGTGTTATCACCAGAATGCTTTTGCTTTGACTGAATCTCTTGAATCAAGTCCAAGCTAATGTGATTTTCTTTTAAACACTTTAAGAAAAAAACATGAATTGTCTGTCTTTTCTGTTACCACTTGTTTTGCAGAATTGACTTAGGAAAGTGGACAGCTATACTAAAAGCAAGATATATGCTTTTGAGCCACTCATTGCTGGCACTTTTCCAGTACATTCAGAAATATTTAATGTGTGAATATGGTGCCTAGAACATTTTAGGGAAAAAAAAAACATTCCTAGGAGAACCTTGCTATATAATTGTAAGCCACTCCCCAAGTAAATTATTTTTTTGCTGCTTTATGTGATAATTAAACTCTAGATTGAGTTATTGGAAAAGGGATTGCATTCTTCTTGCTTGAGAGGCAATTATTAGCAATATATTTATATTAATTCTCCTCCCATGATTTAGTTATATCACATATTATTATAGTGAAATGAAATAAAAATTTTCTAAAAGACTACTTTTTCCCATGCTGATTTGTGGTAAGATTTCATAGATCTATACTAAGCATTGCTTTGAAATTTGCTTAGGTCTCTTTCCTTTCGGTGTTTACTGAGGTTCTCATTTAGATAATTACCATTCTGGAGGTTATAACCTGCACAAGTGATGGCATTACTTATTCCTTCTTTACTAATTTAATAGGAAATGACTGATAAAGGGCATTCGATTTATCTACTCACTTTGTATTAAGAGATGTTTAGGGGGTAGTGAATTTATTCCCAGGCTTTAAACACCTTGGCCTTTAATTTGTCAAACTTCAGTCTTTAAGTAAATTAGCTGGGTTCCTCCTGAATTAATTGAATTCAGAGAAGGCTGTACAAATAGTTGTTCCTATATTTTCTCACACTTCAGTAAGGTCCACACTGTTGGAAAGCAATTAGATTTCAGATTACTCACTTACCCCTGAAACACCTGTTCTTTGACCACATAAAATCTCCCCTTTTTCCTTGTATTAACCCTCCTCATGCCTTCCCTTTCTTTTCTATTCAGCTTTTATCATTTTGCCCCTGACGTTAGCCACTCCCTTGTGAATCTTCACCTCCCCGAGACCTTGAGCTGTTTTCACTTGGTGTTCATTCAGGCTTAGATGATAGTAATAGTTTAGTATTTCAGTTCTAGGAACAAGGTTTGGTCAGTGCACTGAGAACAGATTCATCTATGGTATGTATTATCTTTGAAAGTATTATATCACAATATGAATTTTTAATTCCATAATGATAATTATAATCACTGAAGATACAGAAAGACATCGGAGACTTGCGGTCAGTTATTCACTCCTTGTTAATCATGGGTTTAGAAGAGACGAGTTAATTGAACAACTTGAATTGTTTAATGGTCTGAGGCTGAGATGATCTGATCCCATGAGGGGTACAGCTGTCCCACGGTCTGTGCTACAGCCCTCATTCTTCTGGTCAGTGCAGTGCTGGGATGGGCAGTGCCAGGTTTAGCCTCTACCTCTCAGATCTGGTGCTCTAACTGTTGCATAACCTCTTTTTCCCCAATACTGTTCATCCACCAAAGCACTCTGGCTGATAGATTCTTTCTTTTGATATGATTATACATTCTGTTAGTTCCCTGTCAACCGCTGCTGTCCTGAAAAACAAGTCTTTTCTATCTGTTGGAATTTTAGAATTCAACCATCAGCCAGCAAGTTTATTTTTCAGATTTCCATGTTCCTAGGGGATTCCCATCCTGTTTAAAATTGCAACCTCGGTATGCATAAGCTGTATAACTAGAAGGCCATAATTTTGGAATTTAAAGTCTTGAGTTTGTTATTTATTTCAGAAATAAAATTGTATATTCTAGAAATGCAATTTGTGCTTTTATGTTTAATGATTTAGCAGTGTGTTGTAATAAATCACTTATCTAATTAAATGCTTATCTGATCAAATTTTGGGTAAAAGTCGGGCATGAGAGAGGACATTTATCCAGATTCTTGCTGTGTTGAGTGTTAGTTGCCTTGCACGTTTTATGATAACGCTATAAAGGCAGACATGCCTGGTAATGTTTTAATCAATCAAATGGTTGATTTGAAAATTTTATTCTTCATATTTAAGTCGTCTTAGACTGAAACTACAAGATATAAAATGGAAATGTTAATTTGTTTAGAGCAGAGCAGCAGAAATAGTCAAATGGCAGTTTTTAATAAACCCACACTCCCATATCTACATGAGTGTTCTTTAAAGTAATCACCCCGGGATGTTTATTCCTTTTTCCCAATGATACCACAACTGTTCATATATGGTAGCTTAAATTCCTTTTGGAACTGCCTTTAAAGCCATCAGATAAAAATGAGAACCAACTATTTCATGCCACAATTAGCTTCTTTCCCAAAACAGCTTTATCTTGATAATTAGTTTTCTAGGCTTGATACTGAGAGATGTTTTACACCATCTAAAAATTATATATAACCTCCAATGACCGAAAGCTACCACCATTTAGGTTCTTCAGTGTGTGACAGCACAGTATGTGGGATATTTCAAAAGGGAGCTTCGTGTTCCTTCAGAACAACTTTGGTGTCCCCTGCTCACATCACATTATTGTAGATATTTGCAGTTAAGAGCAACACTTTACTGTAGCCTTATGGCTTCCGTATGACTAGAGAAAACTGCCCCACTTTGGGTCCAAGGAGAAGAGAAGATGCATTAAATAGTAAGAGAAGGCCAGGTGTATTATCAGAACACAATCTCCATTTGTAATGCGTTCACTGGAACTGGCCTCTAAACCCCAAATTATGAGGTTCCAGGGTATACCAGAGCTAATTATTGCTTGTGCAGAATGTTCCTTGGCTGCATGGAGGATTTTTGTGGTTAGTCTGGGTTTTCTCTGTGAATACTGCTTCTTTGTGTCTACCGAGACTGATTCAGCAGCCCTGGGGAGAAAGAAATGGGTGAACATTCTGCCAGTGTTCCTGGTAGTTCTGTGTTTCCATTTTATTCACAGAAAGATGAGAACGTGGTGGGAGTCCTGGGGCAGCGGAGCGCAGTGAGGGGCTGCAACTAAAAGTGGGAACTGACATCAGAAAGACTGTCCTCTTAAGGCCAGAAAAGCCAAAAAAATGATATTTGAAGAATCAGTTCCTAAATCATCAATGTAATGATTTCTTAGAAGAAAATAAGTATGATTAGTTACAGCGAAGATTGTATGGGAGAGGAAATTACAGCACTGTATTTATGATGTGGTTACAGAATAATGGTCCCCCAAAGATGTCCAGCTCCTGATCCCTTGAACCTGTGAAAAAGAAACTTTACAGATGTGAGTAAATTACAGATCTTTAGATGGAGGTATTACTCTGTATTATCTGGTGGACACAAGGTAGTTACATGGGGCCCTTAAAGTGGAAGAGGGAGGCAGGAGATTAAGAGGAGATGTGATAATTAAGGCAAAGTCAAAGTGATGGCTATGAAAAAGATTCAGCTGGCCACTGATGGCTTTGAAGCGAGAAAGAGGCCACACAAGTCAAGGAGTGTGGATAGCTCCTAGAAAATGGTAAAGGCAGGATAACAGAATGTCTCCAAGAACCTCCGTGAAGGAACACACTCCTGCTAACACCTCGATTTTCGTCCAGTGAAGCTCATTCATGTTTCTGTCTTTCTAATGGTAGGTAAGGTAATAACATGTATAGTTGTCTTAAGCCATTGATTTTGTGGTAATTTGTCACAGCAGCAATAGGAAACTAATACACTGATGCAGGAGCATCTCTCCCACTTACATAATCCCAGCCATTCCCTCTGTGTCACCATTCTTGCTTTGGCATCCTGGATTTTGGGAATAATATATTTTTACATAATTTTTATGTGATTGTTTAAGATTTTTAAAATACTAATAGAGTGAGTTTATCTGAATTAAAAACAAATTTAGAGGACAGTGTGTTTAAAAATATGTCGGTAAATTCATTTAAAAGACTTAATAGCGGTAGTGAATTGGACTACAGTTTTCTCCCGAGTATGTTCCTTTTTCTTAATTTTAATGTGAAACTACACTTTCTAACACTTCTGTAACTTCGTTAAAAATTATCCTTAAAAGTTTTCTGTATAATTTTACAGTACTAAAATACTGTTATGCTTGGTATTGCTAGAGACAGAGGGGCCATCTGCTTAGATTTGGAAGCATGCTTTTTTTCATACAGAGATCTATATATCCAGAGGATCATTTTAACAGAATTTGATAGGTGATTTTCAAGTACTTAAAAAAATAGGGGAGATGTGAACCTAGAGGTAGAACAGTGATATAAAAATTCTCATAAGAAAATGAAGAAAATTGTTAAGATAGAAATTATATAAAATGTAAAATGGAGTTCTGTACTGTTATGTCTTGAGTGTATTTCAGTAATACATATGTGGGGAATTGTAGCAATGTAGGCCTGAGGAATTACAAAATTAATTTTATATAATTAATTATCATTGATTAGCTGGACATTTAAAAATTATTTTTAGTGAACTCAGTGGAGTTGGACACATACTCCCTTCCTTTCTGGTATTTAAGCATTGTCACCATGGAAAGGGAAAGGGAAGAGGCCTCAACATGCCTCTGTTCCTGGTGTCGCTGCGCACTCCTCCTATTTAAAAATTGGCACCTGCTCTTTCTGCCCAGCGAGGTCAAATGCGAGACTAGTCTATGCTTTGGCCTTTATTATGTATTTACTATGTTTTGGTTGACATTATTTCATTGAGCTTTCACCACACTCACAATTGATTCATCTACAAGGTTCTTATTACACAAGTGTTTATCATATATATGACCAGAGTTGTAAAGATTTACAGAAAACCAACAACTTTAAGAGAAGAAAATAATAACTAGTCAAGAGATGACTAATAAAATTAGTATTTATTTTAACAACACTCTCTGACTAACAAAACAGTCTGAAGCAGAATATTGTTGTTTACTAACCAGTTATCAGATATAGGAAATACTGAATAATGCAAAATAGACACAATGGTAACCCACAGCAACAGGGCTTCAAATGAAAATGATATACATAGAATTAAGAGAAATCTCTGGGGTAATTGATGACTACCTACAAAATTGTTTTTCAAATAAGCTTCCTTGTGATTGTGCTGTCAGAGTTACCACTGAAGTGAAAAAAAAAAACATGTGATTATACAACTTTGGGGGAAAAGTTATCAGAAATCCTTCCTCCCAATCAATTTTTAATTCACTGTTCTGTGCACTAGAGCAGTTATAACTTAGTTTTGATATATATAAAGTGAAATAAACTTAGTTTCATAATTTTTAGTTCAAGGTAAGTCTTAATCAGAACTATTATTTTTACTAAAATCCTAAGATATTTTTAGTACTATTTAAGTAGATGCATTTAAAATTCCTTTATCCTGGAATTAATTATGTTTCTGTAAGAGACGTCTTGTAAACACACCTCATTTTATCATTTGTAATTTTAGATCATTTGTGATTTTTCGATGAGAAAACCACAGCTTGATGAGTTTAAGTTATCTACACAAGATCACACATGAAATAAGTCTTCAGAGATCAGACTCTTCCCCACAACTTGCCTCTTGGTCAGTGTTCATACTGACTGGGAGATGCCAGTGTAGCCATACTAGTTGGTTTACATGGAACTTCCTCTTTGATTAGTTAGAATCTTTTTGTTCTGTTTTTTTATTAAAGTATAGTCAGTTTATAGTGTTGTGTTAATTTCTGGTGTACAGCATAATGCTTCAGCCACACATATGCATACATATATTCATTTCCATATTCTTTCTCATTATAGGTTACTACAAGATATTTAATATAGTTTCCTGTACTATACAGTATAAACTTGTTGTTTATTTTATATATAGTAGTTAATGTCTGCAAATACCTAACTCCCAATTTATCCCTTCTCACCCCAGCTTCTGCCCCTGGTAACCATAACTTTGTTTTCTATATCTACAAGCTTATTTCTGTTTTGTAAATAAGTTCAATTGTGGCTTTTGTTAAGATTCCACTTATGAGTGATATCATATGGTATTCTTCTTTCTCTTTCTGGCTTACTTCATTTAGAATGATAATCTCCAGGCCCATCCATGTCGCTGCAAATGGCATTATTTTATTCATTTTTATGGCTGAGTAGTATTCCATTGTATAAATATACCACAGCTTCTTTATCTAATCATCTGTCAATGGATATTTAGGTTGTCTCAATGTCTTAGCTATTGTAAATAGTGCTGCTATAACTATTGGGGTGCATGTATCTTTTCAACTTAGAATTCCCTCCAAATATAATGCCCAGAAGTGAGATTGTTGGAACACAGGGTTTTCTATATATGGTATCATGCCATTCACATATAATGACAATTTTACCTCTTCTCTTCCAATTTGGGTCCCTTTTATTTCTTTTTCTCTCCTGATTGCTATGGCTAGGACTTCCAATACTCTAAGTGGTGAGAGTGGGCATCCTTGTCTTGTTCCAGTGTTTAGTAGGAAGGCTTTCAACTTTTCACCATTGAGTATTATGTTGGCTGGGGTTTGTCATAAATAGCTTTTGTTATGTTGAGTCATGTTCCCTCTATCATTTTGGTAAGAGTTTTTTTTTTTATCATAAATGGATGTTGAATTTTATCAAATGCTTTGTCTGCATCTATTGAGATGATCCTGTGATTTTTGTCCTTTCTTTTGTTGATGTGGTGTATCTCATTGATTGATCTGCATATATTAAAACATCCTCGTGTCCCTGGGATGAATCCAACTGACCATAGTATATGATCTTTTTGTGTGTTATTGGATTCTGTTTGCTAATATTTTGTTGAGGATTTTTGCATCTATGTTCATCAACGATATTGGCCTATAATTTTTTTCTTTTTTCGTAGTGTCTTTGTCTGGTTTTGGTATCAAGGTGACATTGGCTTCATAGAATGAATTTGATAGTATTCCCTCCTCTTCAATCTTTTGGCAGAGTTTGAGAAAGATCAATATGAATTCTTCCTTGCATGTTGCCACAACTGTTCTGATTGGTTGGTGTTCATGACTTACCAGTTGTTAAATACGTTGACTATCACCCTTGACTCTACTGCCTCAAAGAAGTGCTTTTCCCAAGTAGGTCTGCTACAGAAACTCCTGGTCCTGCACTATACCCATCCTATCTTTGTACAGCCATTAGGGAAACAAATCTAACCTACCCTCTTTGGTGGTGGGAGGTAAGGGGTGAATTTTCTTTAGACTTACCTCTTATCCACATGCCGTGGTTTTATACACTTCACTGAATGATTGACTATTTTAATTGGAAGGAATCTTGGAGAGCATTCTAGTTCACATCCTCATTTTGTAGATAAGGGAATTTACATTTAATAATTGATAAATGTTAAATGTAACTGAGGTTCAGTATGAAGTAAACAGTATATAGTTTATTCCTAACAACAGCTCTATGAGGTTAGTATTATCTCCAGGTGACAGATGAGGAAAATGAGAGCTTCAGTAACTTTCCCAAGGTCACCCAGCTCATCATCAGTAAGACAAAACATGAGCCCTGCCAGAGTTTTAGGACTGAAGGTCTAGTTCATTGCTTGCTTGCACTGTTAGCCACAGAGATAGAAAACAGGCATCTTGGGTTGCTCAAGTTTATACAGCAAATTAGGAACATACCTAGGACCAGAACACAGTGTCAGCAAGACATCTTAAAATAATGCCAAAAAATTGTAGATAAATTTTGAATCAGATAATACTGCAGAACAAGAATGATGCTGCAAATTTATTGTCCTAAACAATCCCAAGAAGAGTCAAAATAGTTTAAAATGTGTAAATAACACTAATAAGAACATACAATTTCCCAGAACTGCCTGTCATTGCTGACTTACGAACATTTTTTTTTAACACCCCAATGAGCTAGTTTAAAGGATGAAAAAGGATAGTAGGGAGGTGGCACTGCTGTAGCTGAAAAAAAGCTATTGCTATGTTACTCAGTACAGTCGTGTTTGGTCACACGTGGCTGTTGAGTATGTGGCTAGTCAGAATTGACATGTGCAATGAATGTAAAACACATACTGGATTTCAAAGACTTGGCAAAAAAATGTAAATTATCTCATTTAATTTTTATATTGGTTATATGTTCACATGATAATTCATTTTATTGAAATTAATTTTGTGTCTTTCCTTTTTTTTTAACGTGGCTATCAGAAAATTTAAAATTGCATATGTAGCTTGCTTTATATTTCTATTGAATAGTTTTGGGCTCAAATCAAAGATAAAGGTGAATATTTAAATCAGAAGTGGGACATCTGCCCACGAAGTACTGTTGTGAGTTTAAATGATACATAGTATGGCTGCCCTTTAAAGACAGTTCTGGCTCACTAGAATTTAGAAAGCTAGATGATAACATGCTATTATTTTAATAGTATTATTTTTGTTCTTTCAAGACTAAATCTTATCTATGTGGCTTGCCAGGTGGTTGGCCTTTAGTTTAAGTATGTACAAGCTTGAGAGGTTTAAATATATGCGCAATTGTCCTAAATCTTTTAAGTGGATGTAAAGCCAAACTTATTCAGGTGCTCATTTACTTCAACAGGACATTCATCTACAGAGACTAATAGATGTATCAAGAATACTCAGCTTTACTTGTAAGTAAATAAGTACAAATTAGAATAGGTATGATACACTCTTTGCCACCTGTCAGCAAGGCAAAAATGAGAAGTTCAATTAATATCTAATATCCTGGTCGTGGATTGCTGGAGAGAGTATAAATTGGTTCAGATTTTCTCATGGGAAAATTGTCAGTAGATGTAAGAGTTTAAGGAATTTAATATAATAACTAATGGTGAGGCATAATATTGAGAGACAAATAACCACTAATCACATAATATTGAGAGAGAAATACACTAAGGTAACTTACTACAGTGAGTAAGAGCACAAATGCTAGAGCTAGTCTGCCTGAGTTTGACATCAAGATCTTCCACTTATTACTTGTGTTAACATTAAGTTATGTACTGAGCTCTCTGTGCCTCTGTTTCCTCATCTGAAAAATTGAAACACGAATAAGAACTGCCTCACAGAGCTGTTTTGAGGATTAAGTTAATATTGTTAGAGATTTTGGAACAGTGCCTGGCACACAATCAATTACGTATACATTCTTAAGTTCATTAAAAAGCACTTGCTAAGACATATGTGCATATAAAAATCTCTGATATCGCATATGATGCAAAATTGGAAAATGAGAAATTAAATAAATGGTATATCCATGCTATAAAATGATGTGCAGTCATTAAAATGATACGAGCTCTATTTATTGACATGACAGAGCATTGATGCTATTCATTGGACAACACAACGTGCAATAGTCTACTCTGTGTATACTCATAGGGAAATGACTGGAAACGTGAACGTGATTCCTTTGAAAATAGAATTTTGCTTTACACGATGGTTTTTTTTTTTAATTATCCTGGATTTTTAAATTTAAGTTCAAATTTCAATTCAAGGTGATGTCCCAAAACATTGGTTCTTTTCTTTAATAATGAACTATGTACTTTTGAATCAGCAGATATTAAGTGCATTACTGCTGTTACTTCCCTTTTAGGATGAGAGAGTTGGTTGATCTACTAACTAGATCACTACATTACAACACACTCTGACAAGTAGCCTTAGGAGGAAGAAACAAGCTGCTTCAGGTCAAGCAGGGTCAGGGAACACAGGTGGAAGGGCTATCACTAATTAGGCTCCTCTGGACCTTGAGTTTTCCACAACACAGGCTTCAGAGACGTCTGGTACACTGTTGCTTCGAGACCTGTGCTTGGGAAAGCAAGCCGTTATTCTTTATAAATAACAGCAGTAGTAGACCATGTTTCTAAATTTGGCAATAGAAGTTAATAAGAATATTATTTATCTCTTTAAGAAGGCTGCTATATTAGTAAAGAGGAGAGATGAGGGAGCTATATCTTAGGTGAAATTTTGAACTGTAATATACAAGAGTTATTCAGATTAGGGACTGGGACAATGACTTGTCATAAGTAAGAATTGTATTTATTAAAGTAATGATTGAATAATTTTCATATTCTAAGAGGTAATGAAATAGGATTTTTACTTAATGAAACAAAAGGTATTTCAAGTGTAAATTGCTAACAAACACTAGCTAGAAACATGAATTTTGTGACCATTGAGGTGATACTTGAAACATTTTGAAAAAATTAGGATTCTTATATCTTCAGTAACATTGAGGACTTTCTTTGTGTTGTGAGTTTTCTGGATGCCCGAGTCAGAGAGAAAACTTAGCACATTGGAAATCATTAATAGGTTTCAATTTATGCATCTTTAATCCAACTAGCCACACACCATCCTAGATTCACAATTTCCTTTGTGGTTAGTTTTTGTTTGATTTGATTTGGTTTGATTTTGCCACAGAAGAACACAGAAAATCAAAAAGGAAAATCAGGTGAGACGCTTTAGATAAAACCAAAGAGAGAATCACTGAAGTTTTTTGAATAAGGAAGTTTGATAAAATAGGTATTTTTTAGAATACTGCACAGGAAAGGTGGAAAGGAGAAAGACAAGATGGGGGAGCAGATGCTGTCAGCGCCCATCCTGCATCCTTCAGGCCCTGCCCTTTTGGGTACTCAGGATGATGTCCAGTGGCTGTACCATTTCTAGGCCTAAAAACTTTTTCTGGAACAGATAGAGTGGACATGAGGAGGAACTAACACCTCTGTGGATCAGTCCTCAAGCAATAGTTGTGGGGAGTTGATAGCCTGGCTCTCTTCACCAGAAAGTATACATCTCTGAAGTATTTTCCACCTTTTCCTCATAGAATTAGGCCCAGGTCACCCTCTGCAATAGCGTAGTAAGAGCTCTTTACTGGCTGCCTCTCCTTCCGTGAATCATTTCCCACTCCCTTACCGTCGCTTCCTGGGCTTGGACCTAGTGTCAGGATTTACCTCTGGTGAAGGTGAATGAGATAACAGCATGCAGGCAAGAGACAAGAAAGGTCTTTATCTTTTTCATTCAAAATGGCAGTCCAGCATTCCAAGTCTTTACAATATAGATGCAAGCAAATATTCTAAATGTATCTTATAAGGAAGAGTAATTCAATTAAGTGGATGTTGACTCCTTTCAGCATGGAAGAAACTACAGTAGCCCTGCAAGGGCTAAAACTAGTGAAACTCACTTATCTACCTTCAAGGAAACCACAGTTTAATATTGGGGGAGAAAGCAAATGTAAAGATAATTATAAGATAGACTAGTACAGTATGCGATTTCAAATTGAATAATTATTCCTACTAGTTTTAGATCTTAATGCTTACTAAATATTTTCTCCAAAATTAACCTTAATTTAACCCTCTCTTTAGAAGCTAATAGATTGTATCTGGAATAAAGGCAAAATATGGCTATATTTATTTAGGGAAAAAAGATCAATAGAAAAGTCACTTGCACTTAGTTTTACTTACTATAATTAATGATGTGAGCACAGTGCATTATAATAATAAAGGCAAACATTACTGGAAATGTCAATTAGCTATTCCCAAATGGGGCATAACATTGCTTTCCTCTTACTCAGTTTGTGTCCTCTGCTTCATGATACAAGATCTGTAAATTATTTAGGGCAGTATGAGATGAGTTTTCTGATAAGACAACAGATAAAAATAGAGTTTTGTATTTGAAGAGATCTGAGTAAATTCAGTTTTACTGTTTTTCTTCCATTCATATATATCTAATGCTGCCTAGGACATAACTGTGGACAAAGGGACACTATGTTACAATGTCTGACCTCCTAGATACACATAAAAGAAGCCAAGGCTCACCTCTGCAGCTTACGTCCAGATCTAGTCTTAGAAGCCTTAAGATATTGTTATTTCTCAGTGTATTTTTGTCAGTACTTCCTGTGTGGAAAAGACAGAAAACAGACTTAAACCAGAGAATGCATTGTCTCATGTAATTGAAATGTTCTGTCCTCAGACACAGCTGGATCCAGGGTTTTAATGCCATCAGGACTTAGTCTCAGTACATCCCTTGGTTCTGTGTTGGTTTCATTGTCAGACAGGCATACCCCATATGAAAGCAAGATAGTTATCAGTGGCTCTAAATATACAGCTTATTAGTTTCAAACCTAGTAGAAAAGGAATAAGCTCTATCTCTGAAGACTTTCACAAAAGTCCTGCAGTATCAGTGGCTCTGATGTCCTCATTGCTTCATTTCCGAGTGACTCTAATAGTCACTTAAAACATGGAGACTATCAAAGAGGGGAGTTTCCCAGGGAACATCAGGGAGCTGTTAACAGGATACAAGGAATAGACGTCATAGGCAAAACCAAAAATGTCCACTGTACTCACCTACTTAAGGAAAATACTCTGGAAAATACCAGGATAAGCAAAATAAAATTGGCAAGATCAGTGGTTCAGAGACACAGAGCAGCAAGGATCAGTCATTTATAGTCCTCAGACTAAATCAGCAACAGCAATCCCCCCCCCACCAAGCCTGTTTCTGTAAATAAAGTTTCATAGGAACAGAGGCAAACCTATTGGTTTATATATTGTCTCTGGCTGTTTCTACACAACAGCAGTGGAGTTGAGTAATATCTGCAGAGATAGTATGACCTGCAAGCCTAAAATATTCGTGTCTCACCTTTTATAGAAAAAGTTTTGTGACCTTGAAATAAAGATTTAAGAGAAAGGAATAGTATTAAGTTGCTACAATTAATAGAGTAAATAAAATCTGTAGAAACATCAGTTTTTAAAATAGACATTGGTGCTTTCTGAACCTGTTCCAATAGACAGTTTTCTAAAATCATCTGCTTCAGTGGTTTAGGAAACATTGCTGTAGTTGCATAGGAATCTGCTGAATGAGATTTCCCCATACATTTTAGGTTATTCAATATGTACCTATTTTTAGAGGTTTTGAGCCAGCCTTTACTACCTTGAAATTTATTTTTTTTGGACTTGCATATGACTGCATTTCATTTTTAGGAAATTTTGAAAAATGCTTGGTTAATTTTATGTGTGTGTGTTTCTGTGTATGTCTCTGTACGTATAGATGATGCATAAAGATTTTTTTATGGCCTCTATTCATCCATCCATATAAATTAATAATGGAACCTAAACACATTATCCCTTTCTGTACCACTGTAAGTCCTTACTGATTAGGGAGCAATTAACAATGTTGTGCTCGTTTGTATAAAGTGGACCATCTTTGGAAGATGCTCAGATTATAGTTTTTTTTAAAGTTTTATTTTTATCTTTCTGCTTATTTAACTTTTTGAATGAAAGATTCTTTAAATTCTATAGTGCTTTGTAATCTTCAGAAGTTTCATGTTTCACACACATGATTTCATATAATTTCATAATAACCCTTTTCTCCCATCCCTTCATCACCCCTTCTCCCTCCCTCTTCCCACTGGTAACCACTAGTGTGTTGTCTTTATCCCGATCTGCCTCTTTATCCACTAGTCTGTTGTATTTTTTAGATTCCATGTATAAGTGATATTGTGCAGTATTTGTCTTTCTGTCCGACTTATTTCAGTTAGCACAGTGCCTTCCAAATACATCATGTTGTTGTTTGCAAATGGCAAAATTTCATTCTTTTTATGGTTAACTAGTAGTCCATTGTAGATAGATTCTACTTCTTTATCAATTCATCTGTTGATGGACACTTAGGTTGCTTCCATATCTTGGCAATTATAAATAATTCTGGTATAAATATTTTGGTGCATGTATCTTTTCAAATTAGTGTTTCTGGGTTTTTTTGGATATATACTCAGGAGGGTAATTGCTGGGCCATATGGTAGTTCTACTATTCATTTTTTGAGAAACTGCCATACCATTTTCCACACTCATTTACATTCCCATCAGCTGTGTATGAGGATTCTTTCCTCTACGTCCTCCCCAACATTTGTTATTTGTGTTCTTTGTGATGATAGCCATTCTGATAGGTGTCAGGTGATATCTCATTGCAGGTTTGATTTGCATGTCCCTGATAATTAGAGATTTTGAGCATTTTTTCACATGCCAGTTGTCCATCTGCATTTCTTCTTTGGAAAAATGTCTATTCAGTTCTTCTGTCCATTTTTTAATTGGTTGTGTTTTTTTCTTTTTTATGTTGAGGTATATGAGCTGTTTATATACATTGGATATTAACCCCTTACCAGTCATATCATTTGCAAATATTTTCTCCCATTCAGTATGTTGTCTTCTCATTTTGTCAATGGTTTCCTTTGCTATGCAATTTAATTAAATCTTTTTTGTTTATTTTTGCTTTTATTTCCTTTAGTTTAGGATACGAATCCAAAAACTATTGCTGCAATTTGTCAAAGAAAGTTCTGCCTATGTTTCCATCTAGGAATTTTAGAGTATCTGGTCTTACATTTAGGTCTTTCATCCATTTTGACTTTATTTTTTGATATTTGTTAGGGAATGTTTGAATTTCATTGTTTTAAATTTAACTGTCTAGCACCATTTGTTGAAGGAATTGTCTTTTCTCCATTGCATCTTCTTGCCTCCTTTGTCATAGGTTAATTGAACATAAGTGTGTGGGTTTATTTCTGGACTCTCCATTCTGTTGCACTGATCTGAGTGTCTGTTTTTGTGCCACTATCATGCTCTTTTGATGAATGTAGCTTTGTAGTATAGCCTGAGGTCAGGGAGTATGATTCCTCCAACTCTATTCTTCTATCTCAAGATTATTTTGGCTATTCTGCATCTTTTGTGTTTCCATACAAATTTTGAAATTATTTGTTCTAGTTCTGTGAAAAATGGCCTTGGTAATTTGATAAGTATTACATTGAATCTGTAGATTGCCTTGGGTAGTGTGGTCATTTTAACAATATTAACTCTTCCAATCCAGAACATGGTATATCTTTCTACATGCTTTTGTTGTATTCAACTTATTTTAGCATTGTCTCATAGTTTTATGAGTACAGGTCTTTTATCTCATTAGTTAGATTTATTCCTAGGTATTTTATTCTTTTTGATGCAATGGTAAATAGGGTTGTTTCTTTAATTTCTCTTTCTCCTACTTCATTGTTAGCCTATAGAAATGCAACATATTTCTATATATTAATTTTGTATCCTGAAATCTACTGAATTCATTGATGAGCTGTAGTAGTTTTCTGGAGGCATCTTTAGATGCCTTTTATTTCTTTTTCTTCTCTGATTGCTGTGGCTAGGACATCCAAAATTATGTTGAAAAAAGTGGCAAGAGTGGACATCCTTGTCACATTCCTGATCTTAGAGGAATTCTTTCATCTTTTCACCATTGAGTATGATGTTAGCAGTGGATTGGTCATATTTGGTGTTTATTATATTGAGGTTTGTTCCCTCTATGCCCACTTGCTGGAGAATTTTATTGTAAATGGATGTTGAGCTTTATATAAAGCTTTTTCTGCATCTACTGAGATGATCTTGTGGTTTTTATTCTTCAGTTTGTTAATGTGGTATATCACATTGATTGATTTGCATATATTGAAAAATTCTTGCTTCCTGGGGATAAATCCTATTTGATTATGTTGTGTGATCCTTTTATAGTGTTGTATTTCGATGGCAAATATTTTGTTAGGGTTTTTTCATCTATGTTCATCAGTGATTTTGGCATGTAATTTTCTTTGTGATATCTTTGTCTGGTTTTGATATCAGGGTGTTGCTAGCCTCATAGAATGAGTTTAGAAGTGTCCCTTACTCTTTAATTTTTTGTAATAGTTTGAGACTAAGTGTTAAAGCTCTTCTGTAAATGTGTGGTAGAATTCACCAATGAAGCCATCTAATCCTGGATTTTTCTTTGTTGGATATTTTTAAATTACTGATGCATTATGATAATTGGTCTGTTCATGTTTTCTGTTTCTTCTTGGTTCTGCCTTGGAAGATTGTAACTTTCTAAGAAATTGCCCTTTTTTTTTAGGTTGTCCATTTTATTGATGTATAGTTTTCATAGTAGTCTCTTCTGATCCCCTGTATTTCTGTGGTGTTGGTTGTAACTTTTCCTTTATCCTTTCTGATTTTATTGATTTGGGCCTACTCCCTTTTTTTTCTTGATGAATCTGACTAGAGGCTTATCAATTTTGTTTATCTTTCAAAGCATCAACTTTTAGTTTTATTGATCTTTTCTATTATTTTTAATCTCTTTCATTTATTTTTGCTCTGATTTTTATAATTTCTTTCCTTCAACTAAGTTTGGGTTTTGTTTGTTCTTCTTTCTCTAGTTGCTTTATGTTTAAGGTCAGGTTATTTATTTGAACTTTTTCTTGTTTCCACAGGTAAGCTTGTATTGCTACATGCTTCCCTCTTAGAATTGCTTTTGCTGAGTCCCTTAGGTTTTAGGTCATTTTATTTTCATTTCAGTTACCTCTTGGTATTTTTTTATTTCCTTTTTGATGTCTTGAGTGACCCATTGGTTGTTGAGGAAAATATTTTTTAGGCTCCACATATGTTTTTTGCAATTTTTTTCTGGTAGTTGATTTCTCGTCTGATAGTGTTGTGGTTGGAAAAGATGCTTCATATGATTTTAATTTTATAAAAAATTTCCAAAGCCTGTTTTGTGGCCTAGCCTAGGTTCTATCCTAGAGAATGTTCCATGTGCACTTGCAAAGAATGTGTACTCTTCCTGCTTTTGGGTGGAATGTTTTATATATATCAAGTAAGTTCATCTGATCAGTTGTGTCATTTAAGGTCAGTTTTTACTTATTGATTTTCATTCTGGATGATCTATTTGGTTAATGTAGGTGGGGTGTTTAAGTCCCCTACCATTATTCTTACTGTTGATTTCTCCTTTAATGTCCATTAGTATTTGCCTTTTATATTTAAGTCTTCTCTGGTGGGTGCATATATAATTTTAATTGTAATATCTTCTTGTTGTTGATCACTTTATCATTATATAGTGTCCTTCTATGTCTCTATAACAGACTTTATTATAAAGCTATTTTGTCTAATGTAAGTTTTACTAGTTCAGTTTTCTTTCGATTTCCATTTACATGGATTAACTGTTTCTATCCCCTCACTTTCAGTCTGTGTGAGTCTCTTGTAGACACTATATGTATGTCTTTGGGTTCATCCTGTTTGGTACTCTGTGCTTCCTGAACTTGGATGACTGTTCTCTTTCCCAGGTTAGGGAAGTTTTTGGCTATTATCTCTCCAAATATTTTCTTAGGCCCTTTATCTCTCTTCTTCTGGGACCCTCTATAATGTGAATATTAGTGCACTTAATGTCCCAGAGGTGTCTCTTAAATGATGCTCATTTGTTTTCATTCTTTTTTTCTTTTTTCTGTCCAGTGGCAGTGATATCTACTACTCTGCCTTCCAGCTCACTAATCTGTTTCCTTGTATCATTTAGTCTACTATTGATTCCTTCTAGTTTATTTTTTTATTACAATTATTATATTCTTTGTCTCTGGTTGTCCTTTATTTTTTCTAACACTTTATTAAAGGCTTCTAACTTTTTGTTCTATGAATTCATCTTCTCCTGAGTCTTGGTATTTTTTATAGTCATTACTCAAAACTCTTTCTTCGGTAGCTTGCCTTTCTCCACTTCACTTAGTTCTTCTTCTCGGGTTTTATCTTGTTCCTTTGTCTGAAACTTGTACGTTATTCCTTCATTTTATCTAAGTTGCTATTGGTATTTTTATGTATGTAGTAGGTTAGGTACAGTTCTCAACTTTGAAGAAGTGGCCCTCTAGGAGAAGACTTGTGCATCTCTGAAGCACACTCCACTCTCCTCACCCAAGCTGTATGCTCTGGAGATTCCCCCTGATAAGTCTGCATGAGTCCTTCTATTATGGTGGGCTGACTGTGTGGGTGGTCTAGTAGACTGGTTGGCCCCTCATCCAGCTGAATGCCAAGCCCTGCCTCATGAAGATGTGCTGGCTCCTGATTAGGGGGGCCTGGTCAGCAGGTAGTTGACTGCAGAACTCCAGGGGGCCCTGGGGCTAGTGCTGGCTCACTGGTGGGCAGAGTGAGGGTCTAGAAGACTCCAGGATTATTCCCCTGCCCCCAGTGGTGCAAGAAGCCAGGTACTGGCATTACTACCAGACTACTGGCAACCAGAGCAATGCCCTGGAGTCTGGCTGCTAGGCCCAGGAATCCCAGAGCTGGTGTCAGACTGCTGTTAGGGGATGCTGATTCCTGACACAGTCAGGTATGTGGTCTGGGGTGTCCCAAAGCTTGTGCCAACCTGCTAATGGGCAGCACTGGGGCTAGGGTCTGGCTTACTATAGGCAGACGGGGTCTGCAGGCATGGGATTGTGGTTCTGTTGCACCTAGTGTTTGCTCCCTGGTGGGTGAGACTTACCTAGAAGCTGGTACTGGGTTCCTGGAGGTCAGGCCTGGTGCCTTCCCACTGGTGGGCAGAGCTGGGTCTTGGGCCTGTGGTGTAAGGGCATTGTATAGCAGTATGTCTGGAGAGGGATGTGGGCTCAGAAAGTCTTTAGGCATTCTGTGTGCTATTGGCTAGGGCTGTGTCCCCACCCTACTAGTTATTTGGCTTGAAGCATTCCAGCACTGGTGCCTGCATTCTGTTTGGTACCAGGTCTTGGCACTTATGAACTAATGGTGCCTGCCAGCACTGACTTCCTCATGGCAGAATGAACTCCCAAATATGGCTCCTGCCAGTGTCTATGTCCCCAGCTTGAGCCTCAGCCATCTCCTACTCTCCAGGGGATTATTTGAGACCAGCAGGTAGGTCTGACCAAGGCTCCTATTAAATTACTGCTTTTTCTCTGGGTCCTGGTGCTCATGAGATTTTGTGTGGGCCATTTGAGAGTGAAGTCTATTTCCCAGATTCCTTTGGGAATCCCGAAATTAAACCTCACTGGCTATCAAAATCAAATGCTTTGGGGACTTGTTTTCCCGGTACAGGACCCCTGGGCTGGGGAGCCTGACCTGGGGCTCAGATCTCTCACTCCTGTGGGGGAACTAGAATGTAATTATTCTCCAGTCTCTGGGTGGCCCAGCCAGGGGTACAGGACTTGATTATATCATGAGTCCGCCCCGTCTACTATGGTTCCTTCCTTAGGTCTTTAGTTGTTAAAGATCTTTTCTTGTCGGTTTTGGTCTCTTTCATGGATGGCTGTTCTGCAGATAGTTGTGGTTTGGATGTGCTCCTGAGAGGAAATGAGCTCAGGGTCTTCCTACTCTGCCATCTTGGCCCAAAACTAGATTGTAGGTATTTTGTTACACAGTAATCCAGATTCAGTTTTTGGCAACATGGTAACTAGAGAGCTATAGCTTTACTTTAATTCTTGAGCTGAACTGAAGTGACAGCATTTAAATTGGGAGAGTGTCTGGATTTTTTGTTATCCTGTTTTTTAATTTTTCTGTTTATTTTTTCCCAGTAAAAGCTACCTCAAGAATAATAGACACTTTGAAAATAATATTTGAGTAATTCCTTTTTCTTTTCGTAGGTAGGTGAATTCAAAGGACATTTCTTTGGCAGAATATGTGTTTCAGATGTCTCTATTCAGTAGGATTCTCTCTCTCTATGGCAAGATAACTTGTGTGTTATACAATAATATAATTACTGAAGATTTAAGTGGTTAGGTATTTCCTCTGTGGTAAAGTGGGAAATGTTACAGAATAGGTTTATTCTGTAGAGCTGGTAGAATATTATCTGTGTGGGCCAAGAAAATGAGCCACAGGAAAAGATGACAGGATAATGACTTGGTCATTAAAATGTTTATGTGAAAATACCTAATCCTTTTAAAATGTTTCCTAAGCAGTCTAAGAGTTTTTAGAATGGCACCACCAGTTTACATCAGCTTACAACTGATTGGCTGAAAATGAAAATATAATTTTGAAGCAACATAAAATGTTTAAATCAAGAGCCCTCGCCTTTGACACACTGAATGATTTATTATTGTCTAAAGCAGCTGTATTTAGTAGAGGTGTAATGTGAACCACATTTGTGTAATTTAAATTTTTCTAGTAGCTACATTAAAAAACACAAAAATAAATAGCTTAAATTAATTTTAATAATATATTTTAATGGTGACTCTAGTTGATAACAGATTAACACTCTATTGTATAATGGAAATTTGCTAAGAAAGCAGAACTGAAATGTTCTCACCGAAAAGAAAACAAAAGGAAAATATGTAAGGTGATAGATATGTTGATTTCCTCAACTGGGTAGGGGGGCGAGTAGAGGGAATCCTTTCAAATGTAAATAAACATATATATATATATATATATATATAGTATATATATATATATATATATAAACATATATATAAAAGTATATATAAAATCACTACATTGTGCACTTTAAATACCTTATAATTTTGTCAATGATACCTTAATAAAACTGAAAATTATGTTTTACTTAACCCAGTATGTGAAAAATACTCTCATTAAAGCTTAACAGTATAAAATTATTAATGATATATACTACATTTTATGTTTTATTCTAAGTGTTTGTAACCTTGTGCGCATTTTACACTAGCAGTACATCTCTATCTAGATGCTGCATGTTCATCAGAAACAGTTTATCCGTATTTGGATTTCGTTAAGTTTATATTTGAAAGAGAAGAGTCATGTATCCAAGGTGTTGCTAGCAATTAAAATTTTTCTGATAGCTACGTTAGATTAATTATTAGATTTTTATTTAAATGAACATTCATACAGTTATCCAAAAAAGTGAAAATTCTTCAGCCACAGGAGCCACATTTCCTATGCTTAGGATATCATTGGGCAGTGCAGGGGGGGCACATTAGTCACACAGGTCAAAGTTTTAAAATACTAGTGACTTATTTCCTTATAATATCAAAACATACAAATAGGAGTATCTACAATGTGCCAATTGTAACAAAATATATGAAAATTACTTTCTACACTAAAAATTGACTGGCCTATATTCTGTAGGCATTTTGGATATTTCTCTCTTTGTTTCCCAAATAGTGGCTATCCTTCCACAGCTGAAAAGCCTCTGCTACTGTAGGTAGCAGCTTACATAGATAAGATGGGCTAGGGTTTTTGTTTGTTTCTTTTTCAAAAAAAAAAAATAGAATTATTTTATTGGAGGAACATTTCTCTAATATGTGTTGTTCTCTTTTTCTAGGTTATTAAAGATTAAACAGTTTCATGTCAGAATCCTGGTGGGACCTCATTCTGAAACTCTTCCTGGGCCTTGGCTACAGAGTGACTCTTAAGTAATGGAGGCCAGAGGCCCTGGGCCTTTAGGACCATGTTAAGAGTATTTCCCATAGGACAGGAGACACCTCCTATTTAGTTCCCAGGTTCTGGTCCCAGCCATGGATCCAGCTAGAGAATATGAGTTAGAGGGAAACCACAGAGATCAATCTCAATTCTTCTTCTCCTGTGGACATACAAGTAAATTTACGTCTACTCATGCAGTATATATGAAATATACCTTAGTGATTGTTTGGTTTAGGTTCGCTTTCTGAAGTCCTAAAGTAGGAAGAAGTTCCTGTGGAAATACATCACTTGTTAATTCTCTTAATTTTCTAACAATTAAAGCAAATCCAAGTATATTTCCCCAGTACAGATGAGCTGGCCTATCTTAAAATATATACTACTAGACAATTTCATTTCTCCTCCAAAAAGAAAAAAAACAATTTATTAACAACATAACATGAATGTCAAAAAGCTATTTTTACTTGAGGTTAGAAGAACTTAAAGATCTGACCCATTGTTACAGTAGTTCAAGAACATAGCTAAGAAGAGAAGATATGCCAAACACATTTTTTTCAATTTTAAATGTACTGAGAACTCAGATAGCATTAAATAAGAGAAAAACATAATTTCCAGGTGCTGAATTTTATCAGATGAAGTTTCCTGCTTAAAAAAATGTATTGGGAGGCAAAGACAGTGTGCATCTGAAACTTTAAATAGGCCAAATTTAAATGACTTCTCAATACTTCTTTAAATTTCTCTCTAAAGAAAATAAACTTGGTTGTTCGTTGCATTTTAGCCATTAAATATTTCAAGATATAAATTTACCATGAGTCTGAGTCTTGAAAAATATAGAAAAATTATGATTTGGAATCATGAAGACTTTAAGAAACTTGTGAGAAAGTAGAAAGAAATTTGGACAGGAAATTAAGTGAAGGATTGTAGTCCAGACTTTATTACCAACACCTTGGTTTAGAACAGTAAGGTTCTTTGAAAAGGGGAGGTTTATAGATAGAACTCATGGCTACTTAACAGTTGAGAAATTCAGCAAAAACACTCTTTGATTATAAAAAAAAAATACTGTCAACATTTGAAAGGAAACTTGATTACAGATATATAGACAAATGATTTCTAAGTTTACTTTCAGCTCTAGAAGTTTTAAAGTTTCTAAAACAAGAGGGAAACTGTGAAAAATGAAGAATAACATTCTGGCAGACAGCTTGATTCTAAGTCAGTATTTGAACTTAAAACTGGAATGTAATACGGAACAATCATGAAGGAGAGATAATTCATCATACAAAGATTGACTTGCTGTGCTGTGTTCAAAGAATAGATGAAAGAAAGGATTATTTGATTCCAGGAAACTGAGTTATGGTGGGTCATAAATTTTATTGATAAAATTTCTTTCAAGGGTAGGAATCAATTCACCCCTCAGGGCCAAAAGAGAGCACATGGTGATTGTAAACCTTCATCATTTAAAATTGGAAGAAAGGCTGTTATTTTAATTAAGAACTTAAGGATGGTATAAGGAAAAAGCATGCATTGATAATGTATTGAATGCACACTGAGCTTCTAGGTAGGAAGAAGCTGTATTAAAATAAGCTAAAATATTTGTATTAAATTCTTTGTTATGACAGAGGGGCATTTGGATACACAGAAGGGATATTATGCTTAAATTCTCATTTGGGTTTTTCTTAAGAAATATGCCTATTTGCCAGTGGGAAAAAGGACATTTTCAAAACTTCTTAATCTACTAGAAACTTAAATGTATTTAGATGAAGTGGGATGGATTTTCTGATTGATCTCATGTCAGATTATGTTAGTCGGCTCAGGTCATCAGGTTTTTTTTTTTAGGGTCTAAGAAGGATTTGAGGTGATTGTGTGAGATTTCTGGCCTATACAGTTAATGACAATAGAAGCTGTTCAAACTTACTTTGAAAAAAAATACAGAAATATTTAACAAACTTTATAGAAGTATTAGAAACATGTATTTTCTGTCGACCTGAAACATTTTTTTTTTTTTTACTTTCTCTTGGTTTCTATGAGGCTTAGCTCTATTCCGACTATTTGGTGTGTGTGTGTGTGTGTGTGTGTGTGTGTGTGTATTTTTAATACATATATTTTATAATCAGGCACAGTTGTCAAACAGCTGTTCATCCAACTAGAATATAAAGTCTATCAATGCAAGGAGTTCTGTCTTGTCGACTGCTCTCTCCCTTAGTCTAGAGTAATGCACATCGCAGGAGCTCATTCAGTGTTTACTGAAATATGTTGAGTGCATGCTATGTGTAAAATATTGAGCTATGTGGAAAATAAAAGATAAATGCGTATAAATTCCGTAAATATTTGTGAGAACCTATTTTTACAAGATGTGTTCTGGTACCAAGCCAGTTGGATCAGTCAGGGGAGATAAACCTTAACCAGGCAATGAATGTAAGCTGAAAAAAAAAATGTAATGGGTGCAGTAGGGGAAGAAAAAATTCCCTCTGTTCTTCTAGAGTCTTGGTGGAGACCTCTAGAATAAAAGACAGGTTAAAAAAAGAAAAACAAAAATAATTTTAATAACATTTGTACTCCCTATTTCACTCATACCCCAACCCTCCACCCCTCTGGGAACCACTTGTTCTCTGTATCTATGAGTCTGTTTCTGTTAATGTTTATTCTTTTTTTTTTTTTTTTTAGATTCCACATTTATGTGAAATCATACAGTATTTGTCCTTCTCTGAGAAAGACAAATTTCGCTTAGCCTAAGACTCTCTAGGTCCACTCGTGCCGCAAATGGCAAGGTATTTTTCATGACTGAATAATACTCCATTGTATAACACATCTTCTTTATACATCCATCTATTGATGGGCACTTAGCTTGTTGCTTCCATATCTTGGCTATTATAAATATGTTGCAATGAACATAGAGTGCATATATCTTTTTAAGGAAGTGTTTTACTTTTCTTAAGATAAATACCCAGGAATGGAATTGCTGGATCATATGATAGTTCTATTTTTAATTTTTTGAAGAAACTCCATACTGTATTCCATAATGACTGCACCAGTGTTCATTTGTACCAACAGTGCATGGGAGTATCTTTTATTCCACATCCTTACCAACACTTGTGATTTGTTGTCTTTTTGATAATTGCCATTCTGACAGGTGTGAGGTGATACCTCACTAAGGTTTTGATTTGCATTTCCCTGATGATTAGTGATGTTGAGCATATTTTCATGTGCCTTTTGGTCACCTATCTGTCTTCTTTGGAAAAATGGTTATTTGGGTCCTCTGTCCATTTTTTAATCAGAATTTTGTTTTGTTATTTTTGAGTAGTATGAATTCTTCATGTATTTTGGATATTAGCCCCTTAATGGGTATATCACTTGCAAATATCTGCTCTCATTCAGCAGACTGCCCTTTTGTTTTGTTGATCGTTTCCTTCACTGTGCAAAATCTTTTTAGTTTGATCTAATCCCACTTGTTTATTTTGGCTTTTGTTTCCCTTGTCTGAAGAGACATAACCATCCCCCCACCCCCAAATTACTAAGACCAGTGTCAGGGAGCATACTGCCTATGTTTTCTTCTAGAAGTTTTATGATTTCAGGTCTTACATTTAAGTCTTTAATCCAGTCTGAGTTTATTATTGTAGAAGGTAAGAAGGAGTAGTCCAGTTTGGTTCTTTATCACGTAGCTGTTCAGTTTTCCAGCACCGTTTATTGTAGAGACTGTCTTTTCCCCATTGTATATTCTTTCATCTCTTGTCATAGATTAATTGCCCTTATAAGTATGGATTCCTTTCTGGGTTCTCTATTCTGTTCCATTGATCTATGTCTGTTTTGGTGTTGGTACCATACTGTTTTGATTACTCCAGCTTCATAGTATAGTTTAAAGTCAGAGTGTATGTGTGATACCTTCAGCTCTGTCCTTTTTTCTCAAGATTGTTATGGCTATTTGGGGTCCTCTGTGTTTCCATACAAATTTTAAAATTATTCTAGTTCTGTGAAAAATGCCATTGGTATTTTGATACCAACTGCATTGAATCTGTAGAGTGCCTTGGATAATATGGTCATTTTAATGGTATTAATTCTTTTAATTCATGATCATGGTATATCTTTCCATTTGTTTGTGTCATTTTCAGTTTCTCTCATCAGTGTCTCATCGTTTTCTGAGTTCATGTCTTTTACCTCCTTAGTTAGATTTATTCCTAGATGCTTTATTCTTTCGGATGTGATTATAAATGAGGTTGATTTTTAAAATTTCACTTTCTAATAGTTTGTTATTAGTGTATAGAAGCATAGCAGATTTATGAATATTAATTTTGTATCCTACAACTTTACTGAACTCATTGCTGAGTTCAGTTTTTTGGTGGCATCTTTAGGATTATCTATATGTAACATCATGTTATCTGCCAACATTGACAGTTTTACTTTATCTTTTCCAGTTTGGAATCCTTGTATATCTTTTTGTGTGTATGTGTCTGATTGTTGTGGCTAGGAGCCCCACTACTACATTGAATAAAATAGTAGAGTAGGTTTTTATATTTATGTAAAAATTAGAAGTCATGTGCAGTTGTGAGATACTGTGTGTAGGTCCACCCAGTGTTAGATTCACAATAAGCATGCTGTTACAGTTGAAATACTGTAGGAATTCTCATTTTCATAAATATGAAAGCCAGATACATGCATTTTACTTGGAGTAATAGAGAGTTCTGTTATGTATAAATATAAGTAATAATATTCCCTTTGTGAAATTCCATGAGTAATAATACTATCTATCAACTCACATTGTTATACTGTGTTCTAATTACTTTACACACAGCAACTCATTTAAGTCTCACATTATCCAAATAAGAAGGTGACCATTATTATCCTCATTTTAGAAATAAGGAAGCTTAGGTGCTGCCATGCTAAGTGACTTTCCAAGGGAGTAGAGATTATGAGTGGCAGAACTGTCTAATTTCAGAGCCTATACTCTGAACCACTTTTTTTTAAATTGTCTTTCATGTAAAAGTTTTATTTACATTTATGAAGACTGTAAAATTATAAATTGAGCAAAATGTATTATGTATAATTTACTTAGGAATCAAGAATATGTTTTCTTCATAGGCAATAGTAATACCTGTATTATGTATCAGGACAACAAATAAAAGGAAATAAAAACAAAGCAACCAAAAAATCCTTCAACAGCCTAGAATGTTATAAGATCTCATATTTATATACTTCAGAAAATGAGTTATTAAAGACTGGTTTATTCGTCTATACTAAAATGTTTTTCTTTTTAATATTGTATTAATTTTTTCTTCTACATGGACAGAAATTGAAGTCACTATTTTTAAAAACTTAGAGCATAAGCAGAATTCAATCGTTAAGTGTATTTTCCCAGAGTAAGACTTAAAAAAAGAAACCCTCTAGGATAGCCTGCCCCTCATTTCTCATCTTTCCTAATACTTAGTTTTTTCTTTCAACATCACAGTTAGAAGTTACTTCAACTGCAAATGTCTTTTAGCTGTACTTTATGGAGCATTCTATGTCCATGCTAGAGTTAAGATTAAATAACATATCTCAGATATCAACATGCAGAATTTTCATAAAGGTGATTGTTAAGAGCAATAAATACAATATCACAGAAAATTTTAAAAAGTATTCCAGTGTTTAAAAAAAAAAATCTCAGGAAATAAGTCAATCATTCAAGTTGATAGGTAATATCCTGATACAAACTTCTTAAAATTTGTGCTTGTCTGTAGGCAGAGGGAAGGCACCCAATTAAGATAAAAATTAAATATAAAAAATACAGGATGACTGATAGAGTGCCTGAGAAGAAGTTAGAGGAGATAAAAGTTAGTATGTTCCCTGAAAACATAGATTAATTATAATGATGCTGATAATGCCAATATAATTTATACAATGCTTTCTGTGGATCAAGCCCTGTTCTGTATATGTTAATTCATTTAATTCTCACACAGCCCTATGAAGTAGACACTGTCACTACATTATCCCTATTAGACAGTGATCTGGAACACAGAATATTTAAGTAAATTGACCAGGGTCATACAGATGAAGAGTGGAAGAATGAGATCTGAACCCCTAACACCATAGCTCAAAAGTCTTTCCTTTTAACCATAACGATAAATTGATAAATGGCCTCTTGTACAGTACAGGAAGGTAATGTAGATCCTAGTCATTCATTTTTACTGTTTGCCCAGCACCTACCACAGTTCCAGCACAAAGAAGAGCAAGGGAGAAGAAGGGGAAGGCAACAGGAGAGAGCTGCAGGTCCAGCTACATAATTTTCAGGGCATAATGAATATATGGGACTCCTTGTTCAAAAATAGTTAAGACTTTAAGTCAGCAATAGAAGAACATCAAACCAAGCGAGCACCACTTCCAAGTGTGGGGCCCTGTGTGACTTCATAGGTCACATGCCTATGAAGCCAGACCTGGGGAGCTTCCTTAGCTTTAGAAAAGAAATGCAGTAATCTCTTTTTCTATGGAAAGGTTTTGGTGGATTGGATGGTCATTCTCCGTTCTTCACTCCCTCCTGTCATGTGACCCTACAGTGTGAAAGACAAGAAAGTGAGAGCTCTCACTTCTCCCCCACAGTGATGTTGGGTTTTGTCATGAAACTTATTTAGGCAAAGGGATAAAAGTAATGCTTCAATATTGCCAGCATGGAGCCAAACTTGGGCCAATCTGCCTGTTAAACTGCTTATGTGAAATAAGGTAATTAAGGGACTATGCTAGTAATTTTACATATTTTATCTCGTTTTATTTTACAAGTGACCACTGAACTTAGGTATTATCATCGGATGCCAACCACTTTTCTTATGTGCAAGTAAGGAAAGTGAGATCCAGATAAATTAAATATGTTGTACAAGGTTATATGGCTGTATCAGTCAGCTGTTGCCAAATTCATGCTGCATAGCAAACAGTCAAACTCAGCAGCCTAAAAGAAAAAACATGAATTTTTTGCTCACATGTACAAAAAAAATTCATTTAAAAAAAAGAATTCTAGTTTACAATATGTTAGTTTCAGGTGTACAGCAAAGTGATCCAGTTATATATATACACACACACACACACACATATATATGTTCTTTTTCAGATTATTTTCCATTATAGGCTATTAAAAGATATTGAATATAGTTCCCTCTGCTTATACAGTAGGTCCTTGTTGTTTTTCTGTTTTATATACAGTAGTCTGTTTCTGCTAATCCCAAACTCCTAATTTATCTCTCCTTCCCTTTCTCCTTTGGTAACCATAGTTTGTTTTCTATGTCTGTGAGTCTGTTTATGTTTTGTAAATAAGTTCATTTTTATCATCTTTTTTAAGCTTCCACATATAAGCAACATCATATGATATTTGTCTTTCTCTGTCTGACTTATTCACTTAACATGATAATCTCTAGGCCCATGTAGGTTGTTTTTTGCTTACAGATCTGGAGATCAACTGGTGCTCAGATCTAGACTGGGCCCAGAAGGGCAGCTCCTCTTCCTGCCGTAGATTGTCTGGACTTGACCACAGGCTGCAAGTTGAATTCACATTTACTTCACATGCTCATGTCTTCTCACGACGAATGACAGGAGGGCAAGAAGCTAACCGAACCACACAAGCACGTTGTAAAGTTTCTGCTTACATCACACCTGCATGCATTCTGCTGGCCAAAGCAAGTTACAGGGCCAGCTATGTTCAGTCAGAAATGGGCTTCTTATGGAATGGTCTCCTTGTCCTCATCCTCCCAAGAATTAGGATATAGCTTCCCAAGGTGGTTGGTTATAGAGATTCTAGCCTGAATAGTATTATTGTGAAAGAGAATAAGAAGAATTTTAATTAACAGAAATCTAGAGTTAGCTTTCTAGATGTATTTCTATATCCAATTATTTGATACAGATATGTGTATATCTAAGTATATGGATCAGTATTTAATAGTTATGAAACTTCAGAAAAGCATAAAAGCTTGACACAAACAGAAAGGAAAATGCACATTCTTGTCAAATTGATGATGAATAGTCTCATATTTTATTATGGTACGAAAAAGGACAGCCTCATAGCTTTTGCATAGTGTTCATATGATTATGATTTCTTATTCAGTATGGAATTGAATGTTACAGTTCTATAGTAAAAGTGAAATACTTGCATCAGTACAGAAGAAGCCATTTTTCTGATTATGATTCATCATTTACCATGACCAAAAATAGTTAGGGAAAATATTGAAGGTCAGTCTGAATATAGTCACTGAGTCATAAATTTGTGGGTAATGTAAAATAAAACCTACAGAGTGCCAGAAAAAGTGTTTTTATTCTTTATTATATCAGAATTGTTTTCTGTGTGTCTCTAGAGCCAGGCCCTTGGTGTGGATTTTTTTTTCCCCACTACTTTCAGAATAGTCATGCTCTGAAGGGGCTATATATATATACACACACAAATTATGTTTGTACAAAGATATGTCTAAACATAATTTGTAATTAATTTTAGTCACACTGTAATAACAGTTTTTTTTTTTAAGTTGTCTATGTTTTCTGATTTGAGCATGTAGCTACCATTTGGAACTGAATGCAGGAAATTTCCAGCCCCATAGTCTCATATATATACATTCAGAGTGGATCCCACCCTCTCCATTCTTGCTTCTGGCTTTAGGATAGTTTCCCTTTACTGTTTGCCAAAGCAGACCAATGTGTACCTAGACAAAGTTCTTAATACAGTGAGTCAAGAACAACCTCAAGACCCTGGCTGACTTTACTACCTTTGTGCGAATTGGAACAGTTCCTCCAAGAAGACAGAGCTCTAAGGGCGCACAGCTCTTACCAGAGGACTTTTCTATGAATTGGGAAAAAGTACCTCTTCAAAGTGTTATATGCAGGCTTGGGTCATTGCACAGGGCTAAACCAGTAATATGTAGGCAGGAATTCAGCCCTCACTTGGTCACTTGTCTTGACAGCGTTATGCAGTGAAGAACCTGCACAACTGTAAGGAGTCCGTATGATTAAAAGAACTACCACAGCCTAGGCAAGAGCTTGAATAAATTTCCAGCTCTGCTACTTAATAGGTAAGTGACATTGAGCAAGTCCCTTAAACTTAAAAGAATTTTTTAGAAAAAATAATCTTAGGGTTTTGAGATAAGATCTCACTTGAAGGGAAAACAGGGAAGATACGTCCCTGCATCTTGTGTTCGAACTGTATTTGTATTATATAAGAGAAATAAAGTTACAAAACATTGTTATTTTATAGTGATATTTAGCATTCTCTCAACTTAATTATGGATTAAATGCATCTAAATTTAAGATACCACCATCCACTTTGTGAACCAAGCCTGAATCCAAGAATTCTTTATGAACTGCCTCCCCCCAACCAGTCAGTGTTACTGAGCTTTATTAATGCCCTTTCTTTAAAAATAATTTATATTTCACCTTTTTTCTATCACTACTCTGGCTGCCTTGGTCCACACTCATTATTTTTTCCGTGGGTTATTGTAATTACTGCTTATTAATTCCGAATCATGTTTCAATCCCATTAATCCATTCTCCGTACTGTCCCAGTAGTTACCTTTACCGTGTGGATATCCCCTCTGCCTGAAATCCTTCAGTGGCAGACCGTAGTGCCCAGGAATGAATTTCAGTCATAAGCATCACATATGAGGCCTTTCATGCTCTGACGCCCATTGACTCTTCCAGTCTCATCTTCTACCTTCATGTTTTTCAACTACAAGTAGACCTAAACACATGAAGCTTTTTTACATTTCTTTGCTTTTCAACTTCCTGGTCGCACTATCTCAAATGCTGCACTCCCAGTTCCTATGATTTCTTACCCATTCATTAAGTTCCTGTTTGTGTATCAGAGTCAGTTTAAATATTCCCTAACCCTTTACCCTTTCCTCCACTTCTTTTCCAAGGCATATAGTTTTTTTCTTGTTTATAACAGTTAATTCTACTTGTATTATAATTATTTACAAGTTGTGGTCTCCGTTTAAGTGTGTTTGCTCTGAGCTAGAAGCCAAGGTCTTAGTTTTGTTTTTGTTGTTGTTGTTGTTGTGTTTCTTGAAATATCTTTGGATTCTTATTTAAGGCATGACTCAGGATAGCTGTTCTGCACATGTTTTCCAGTGAATGGCACTACCTAACACATTCAGTGTCTAGGTTAGGGCTTGCCTTCCAGTACAGACAGATACTATACAATGGAAGTAGAAATAACCTGGGGTAAGATGGAAGATATAATAATGCTATTAAAAAGAGAATGAAAAGAAGAAAGGAAATTCCAGTGACAAGGGGTCAGGAAGAGGAAGGAGGAGCAGATCTGGAAAGCAGGGACAAATTAAACAGATAACATGGCTGCAAAGCCCTTACCAGAGAAAGGAAAGGAAAACTTGTAACATCTGAAGAAAATTTTAATGCAGACAAAGAGATTGCCTAGAATGGACAAGAAAATTCAGACTAAACATTTTGTATATATGGTGGCTATGCCAGAGGAAGGGGTGAACAAAAATTACAAACCAAGGATGTAAAATTAAAAGTGACTTAAGAAGTCATGAGGAGTAATAGAAATGGTCACTGTGTAAACTAAGAGCAGGAATAAAAAAAATTACTGTAAAGGGTTTAGTGAAATATTGTTATTAAATTTGGAATTGTGAAGAAAATGGGATTCCTTTTAAAAAATAATGTCTGGTTTCTTTTAGAATAATGTAATTACTAACAAAATGGAATAAGACTGTAAATTGTACTCTTGATTTGCTCTCAAATACACCATTCCTGTCAGTAAGGAGGACAAAATATCAAGCTCGTGCCTCTTGGGGATGCGTGATAACATGAAAGAAGATAATAAGAGAGAGTGTGTGGATGGTATACGCGGCCAAGGGACCATCACCATTAGGATGTCCTTCACTATAGCATCACTTGAAAGATGCCTAGCTTTAGCTGGTACTTCAGAGGAGGGAAGACAAGGTCCAGTCAGCCTCTGTGAGAGTCCAGCACCTTGAGGCCAGGGCTAGGATTCATCATAGGACTCAGCTGGATTAATCTGTAAGGAACCCCATTGCCCCAGTGACTGGGCTGGCTGGGTGGTTTGCTTAGGCAGAAGTGGCTTCAGGTCTTGTGAGGCAGTTAAGACCGATGTTACTTGCCCACGTTCATCTATTAAGATTTTTTGCAAAACATGATTCCCCACCCTGTTCTACTTTCTCCTACTCAGGAGGATTTTTGTTACGCATTTAACTGTTTAGTTTATTAACCAAAAACTGAGGTGATTTACTTTTTAAATTGATAAATGTTGCTCATTAAGGGTTGCACCATTTACTACTATAGTTTAAATGTTAAGCCTTACTGGGGATCAGCTAGTTTTAACTGGCTGTTGGTTCAATATCTGAGTGCTGGTTGCTGTTACAGTTCTTACAGTAAAGTAATTTTGCACATGCTAGTTTGGATACTGTAAAAGAGTTACTGTTTGTAGTGTAAATATATCTGAAAAAGTCCAGTCTAACAGATTCTGGAGGAAAAATGTCTCCAAACAAATGAGCTCCTGCTAAAATCACTGGAAGTGTATCGTGTTACAATGATAAGGGCTGACAGTTAACCAGGGGCTAATTTAGGAGTTAGAAGCTGCATTTAGATATTTACATACATCTTCTCATTAATACTCACACTGTCTCTCCCAGGTAGATAGCATTAGTATCCCCATTTGTTTGAAGAAGAAACTGGAGTCTAGAGAAGACAAACCATTTTATTCCCAACCATTTAGTAAGTGGAGGAGCAAGATTCAAACCTTCACAGTGAGCCCAGCTGTTTTCAGACATGCTACACTGGAAAATCATACCTCAGTGAATGGATTCACAATTACTTGATTTTATGTTAGGTTGGGAAGATATTTACTATGTGGAAAGCTCTTAGTACTTTAAGCCTGTGAGTGGTGGAAGGCTTTGTGCTTGGATAGTCAGTAACTGCTAAAGGCCAGGCTGTGATTACAAAGTGACTTTTCCCCAAGGTACACTTCACCTGTGGGGCCTCTGTCAGTCACAGCTCCTTATTCTGAGCACCTCATGGGACTAATATATTGTTGGTATTTGCAGTTAAGAAGGACCACTTGTGAACCCCATTTACTAGGAACTTATAAGACCTCTCCTTAATTTTGGTATAAGTAAGAGAATCAAAATTCAGTATGACAATGGGAAGTAATGAGAATTACTTTATATAAAATTTATTTTATTTCCCACATAGTTTATAATGGAGAATATATATTTACATGTATACTTATATACATAGAGAATAGAGCTGGAAAGGATTTGACTCTTCTGACCCAAATTTAATTTAAAATTTTATTGCACAAAAAAGGCATGTGAACCAAATATTCATCAGTGGTTAATTAGAATGTTAAGAAACAAACAGCCAGGATCTATTGAGGGAGGATTTAAAAGAAAAGATGATTGTACTGGCAGAAAAACAGACACACAGACTGTAGAACAGAATACAGAGCCCAGAAATATACATACACATATAGAGACAACTAATTTACAACAAAGAAGCCAAGAACATAAAATGGAGAAAGGAATGTGTCTTCAATAAATGGTTGTTGGGAAAGCTAGACTACTGTCTTACACAAAACACAAGAATTAACTCAAAATAGATTAAAGACTTGAAAGTAAAACCTGAAACCATAAAACTAGAAGAAGAGATTGTGCACCCTTTAACATTGATTCTAACAATATCTTTTTGGATATGTCTCCTCAGGCAAGGGAAACAAAAACAAAAATAGACAAATGGGGCTACACAAAACTAAAAAGCTTTTGCACAGCAAAGGAAATCATCACCAAAACAAAATACAACATACTGAGTGGGATATTTTCAAATCATATATCGGATAAGCAGTTAATACCCAAAATGTATAAAGAAATCATACAACTCAACAACAACAAAATAACCCTATTTGAAAAAATAGGCAGAAGCTCTAAATGGAACTTTTTTTCCCAAGGAAGACATACAGGTAGCCAATAGAACATGAGATGTTCAGCATTACTAATTATCAGGGAAATGCAAGTCAAAACCACAGTGAGGTATCACCTCATCCCTGTCAGGATGGCCATTATCAAAAAGACAAGAAATAACAAGTGGTGGATAGGATGTTGGCAAGAATGTAAATTGATACAGCCAGTGTGGAAAACAGTATGGAAATTCCTCCAGAAATTAGGACTAGAAATACCATATGATCCAGCTTTTCCACCTATGAGTATTTATCTGAAGGATATGAAAACACTAATTTGAAAAGATGGATACACTCCTATGTTCATTGCAGCATTATTTACAATTGCCAAGATCTGGAAACAACCTAAGTGCCTGAGAGATGAATAGATAAAGATGTGATATATACACACAATTCAGTAATACTTGGCTATGAAAATGATTATGTCATGCCACTTGTGACAACGTGAATGGACCTTGAGGATATTATGCTAAGTAAAATAAGTCAGATGGAGAAAGACAACGTATGTTTTCACTTATATGTGAATATAAATAAAAGTAAATGAACAAACCAATCAAAACCGAACACATAGATGCTGAGAACAGATGGGTGGTTACCAGAAGGGAATAAGGGAGATGAAACGGGGAGAGAAAATGCATAAAGAGGGTCAATTTTATGGTAATGGATGAAAACTAGACTTCTGGTGGTGAGCACACTTCTGTGTGTCGTACTGAAGTCAAATTACAATGTTGTACACATGAAATTTACATAATTTTATAAACCAACATTACCTCAATAAATTGTTAATAAATAAGAGATCATTTTAACAAGACAAATAGATGATACTTGACAAAAGATAAGTAAAAAAAATTAAAAACTTGTAACGGTGTCATTAAAAAAGACGGAGATTTTATTACAATGAGACTTTAAGCTCAATGGATTTAAGAATGAGGTTTGTTTTCATCATTTTTGCTCAGCACATAAAACGTATTCAATAAATATCCGCCAAATTTATGTATCTCTGAAAGGGCAGGTAGGAAATTAAAAGCCAAAGACTGAAAAGGCAGAATGAATCAGGGCCCGTTGGCAACAAATTCTGAATGGGGATGTTTGGATTAAGTTTAAGATAAAGAAAGTAATAGAACTTGGTTTCTTGTACTGTAGAGAAAAAAAATCTCCCCTCTTTTTAGCTTCTGTATTTGAAGAATAAAATACTTCATTCATTGCACATAGCCCCTGTGCAAGGGCATCACTCTTACATGAAGAGATTGAGGATGAAAGAAACTCAGTGTCTACTGATACCTACTTCTGTTCTTTTGGGCAGGAAGAAACATGCTGTGTAATTATTACACTTCTTAAGTCACAGTGGTTGCTCCATTTCCCCAAGCTACCTGAAGGTTACATCTTTGGTATCTTTGGTGTCTTTATCTTCCATCAGGCAGCATTCAGAAATTCTTCTAAATAAGAATTTTAAATCTATAGTGATTTTTCTTAGTTAATTTTTGAGGGAAAATTTTGTGTCACTGTCTTTTTCCTATTGAATATGTTATGGTAGGAAATAACCTGATACAATATTTATGGATTTTAGTGTTGTACTTGGTTATTCGTTTAACCTAAGGCCTTGGGGTCCTGTCGATTCGTGAAGAGTGTAAGCTTCAAAGATTAAAAAACAAAAAATGAAAAGCAAAATTTTAGCGTAAGAGAATGTTATGCCCTAAGAAATAGTTAGTTTCTATTTACTTTGACACAGAAACTTACCTTTCAATGTGAAGTAACTCTTCTGTTAAGTTTGTGCTTGTGGTCTTTGTGTTAGTTTGTTGTTAAGGAATCATAATTAATCACTTTATTATGCATATTTCAGTTTCTCAGGACTATTTTTCTAAAATATTTCTCAGTGAAATGTTAATTTTGTACGCTTTGAAACCTTCCTTTTGTTCCTACTTAGGAAGGTATACATTTCCTTTTTATTATTTTATGTATTATACATAAATTTCAATTTGTATATATAAGTAATATATTATTTAGTGATAGCCTAATGTTTATAATTATTTTGCTATTGAATTTTAATAGTTTCTGAATGCATATAATAATTCATCTTCAAAGGCCCCTATAGAAATGGTAGTTATTCTTTACATTTATAAAAATATATTTACCTCATGATTTCTTTCTAAAAAGATGAAGACTTGAATATCACACAGATTTTTCTCTTACTGTATCTACCAGTCTCATTATTAGCTTGTTCCCTTGAAGTTAAACAAATAGAATGTGTTAATGCATGTGTTTATTTGAGATCTTGATTCAATTTTCATTCAAATCAGTTTTTATTTTTAATTTTCTCCTCTATCAAAAACTGAACTCCTCTCAACCCCAATTTTAAAAGGCAAATTATGTTAATTTTCAAGTGGGGAGAAATGATGGTGTTTAAGCAAGTGAAATGCATAGCTTTAGTTGTTAAATTCTTATTATAGCTTCAGCTCCTGCTGATCAGCCATATTGTTTACAACTTAAATACAAGAAATTGGTTATGAAAAGTTTACCAATTCACAACCTGAAGTAAGGAGAAGTGCCAAACTACATAATCATATGTTAGCAGGAGGTTAAGCCTGAGCCTTAGTATAACTCTGGATCCTCCTTTCGCGAGTGGTATTACTTTAAAAAATTTATTCACATTTCCCCTTTTTTATTGGCCATTCTCCTTTCCTTATATACTTCTCAATTTTTGTCATTTTCATTTGTGTCTCTCCTACCTACCTACCTACCTACATAAGTGTGCAGACACACTTTTAAAATAGCCTGAGAATCCCTGTCCTCAATGTGGCAAGGAAGGTGTAGACTGTCAGGTTTTGTCCCGATTCTGCAATATGCTGATGGGATTTTCGAGGAGATCTTTACCATAGCAAACTCTTTGTGTTCATCACTGTGGAACTGTGGGGTTACTTACTGAAGCTGTACCTCTGCCATTACACTGTTGATTGAATCAATGACAAACACCAGTAAGAGTAAGACAGCCACACTGTCCTGGACCCTCCTTTCATAGGACTTTATGTCTCTGCCAGCTGAGAGCCTGGCATGTTTTCTGTGGACATGCAAGGAGAGCGGTCCTGTTAAGCGCTGTAAGGAGAACAGCCACTTAACTTTCAGTGAAAGATTACATGAGGTTGAAATTCTATAATCAGAACTTTATCTTGAAAATCTCTATAATAGCGTTCCACTTGAACTTGAGTTAGGAAATCAACCATTGCAGTACTCTGTGTGCTTCATTTTCCTAGACTAGTGTGATACTAGATTTTCTCTTCTATCAGTCAAACGAGATCCCTCCACTGGACTGGCGGGGGAGGCTTTCACTGAGTCTTCTAATGGACAGATGTATTCAGCCACTTTGCCCCTAACTCCAGAGTGAATACAGTAATTTGAAGGACTCGTATAATAAGTTTACTTCTCTTTAAGTCAAGTATCGACTGAGAATCCAATGTTCCAGTTTTGAATATGTGCTGGAGGAGTTAAAAAACATAAATGAATAGCTCCTGTACCCTGGTGGGTCCTACTGCTAAAGAAAAAATAGTATACAGAGAAACGTTTATATAAGTGTTCTGATAAGAAGTCCTTTTGAAGGTAAATACCAGTGAGGAAACAAAATGAAATGAAACAACAGAGAAGTTGCTGTAAGGGCTAGAACGTCAACCCCTTCCTGATGCATTTTTCATTGCCTCACAGTGTTCTAGGGCATAGAACTAACCCTGTGCCCTTTATTACTCTTGGCTGAGGGCAGCGCCGCTACTCAGGGAGGGGGAGCCTGACCACAGGCTTGCATGCAGCCCTGCAGCAGCCTTCATAGTGGCCCTGTCTACTTAAAAGATAAGTGGAATGGAGAGGCTGGTGAGATTTGCAAATGATAACCACTGTATATAAAAATAGATAAAAAATAAATCTCTTCTGTCTAGCACAGGGAACTATATTCAGTATCTTGTAATAACCTTTAATGGAAAAGAATATGAACACAAATATATGCATATATATGCATGACTGGGACATTGTGCTGTACACCAGAAATTAACACATTGTAACTGACTATACTTTAATTAAAAAAAAAGAACTTGGGAATTTTGTTGATAACTGATCTCTCTGTTGCAAATGTTGACCACAGTTTTTTATGTCCAAACCTTTATCTAGATGATATTTTTATTGACTCTGTTCATTAAAGACAGATAAAGGAAGATAGCTGAATGTGAGGAGTGAATATTAATAAGAATAATATTTTAAAATTTTATTATTTTTAGTTTATCCCTCTGGGAATAAACGTGACTATATGTAAAATACATAGCCTTAATTTATTTAAAAAAATAAGATGTCAACTATGAATTCAAGAGCTATAGTTATACTACTTCTATCCACACAATTACATAGACTAACTTAATTCCATTTTTATTGTCATAAAATAAGTTTTCTGACTTTTAGGTAAAGAAAATATGCATTCATAGAAAATATGATCCTGAGACTTTGCTTAGGTACTCAATTTACACAACATTAGCAAGGCAAGTGGTACCTCTCAGGGAGGATTTTTGGCAGCTCAGGGCAGGGTGCACTGCAGCCTGCCTTGTATCCGTCTGCCCATCTTACTCACACTTGTTTGTTGTCATCTGAATGAAGGCAGGATGTGCTTTTCTACATTTATGAGTTCCAAGCATGACAGGACCAGTTTTAGAACTAAATCCTTTCTCTTTGCACTGAAAAGAAAAAGTAGTTTGTTGCTCCAGGAGAAAATGGTAGTTTTTCTGGGACTTTTAGTCCCTCAGGTTATCATACATACTCATATTTTACATTTATTTGGGTTAGTCATATGCAAGTTAATATTATAATCATCTATAATGTCTCTGGAGAATTAGGTACTCACTTCCTGATGATAACTGTAGGTAATTAGATATCTAGGTATTTAGATATTTTACTGTGATATTTAGCAGTCAAACTGGTAATTTTGTTCTCTCTGAAATGGAATTTCTTTTACAAATCTATACATAATGTGTACAAAAATACAAACTGTAATTTTGGACAGGTCACCTGATAGAAAATTCCAAGTCTTTCTTTTCTTTTGTGCAAAGGAGATAATATGATCTCTCTGATTTGCCAGTTTTGTTCTGAAGAGTTTATGTGAAAATACTTTGCAAAGTGCTGATTATTATAAGTTTATCATTGTATTTATGATTATTTTTGAAGTTGTCTTTACCATTATTATCAAAATGATGATAAATTTATACAGGAGAATGAAGAAGCAAAATAATACCAGTAATAACTTACTAATTTTGAGGTGGAAGCAGAATATCAAATGCAGAAATAGAGACAAGCAGTATAGACAAAAGGAAGTATAATCAGTATGCTAACTTCTGAGAAAATTATGTAAGTTAATACCTGGCACAGCATCATAGAAGGCAGTCAGGGGACCTGTATGACTCAGGGAGCCTTTCATGGTAAGCGCTGTGTAACAAGCACCTAAAGAACATATATCATGCGTTTACAAAATTCAAAATTAGAGTTGAAGTGTTATCTTGAATATTGAAGATAAATCTTACTATTATAGAAAAACATCACCACATTTAATGGAAATTGCCCAACTTTGCTTTACTCTTCCTGTCTTTTTATAGCTTGGGATGTTGATAACATTCAGCTAGTAGACAAGGGGTTTAGGTTTTTAACAAAGTAGTTGCCATGGAAGAGAAAAAATAGTGGTCATTTTCCTTTTCATGCCTTTCTCTCTCTTGTTACTGGGGGAGGAAAAAAGAAACCAAATACCAAAGTAGTAACCTGTTCTCAAAGAAGATACACTCTTGCATTTATTATAAGGAGGAAATGTGCAAAATAGGAGTACTTAGCATAAAACTCATTTAGTATGCAGATAGTGAGGTTTCCCAAGTAGTGAGAGATTCAGTGCTGCCTGCTTTTCAATGCTGGTACGGCTGAGGGTTCCTTGGCAGAGAACGGCAGTTCTTTTAGAAGATGATCTCTCTCTGAAAGGTCAAACAGACAGCGAAGTTGAAAGTTCCCTGAGGAAAATTTCAAGTGTTTGTAAGAAACTTTACAAGTCTCTGCCTCTTCTCCTTTTCCCAGCGGAAATAATCTTACAGATGCAGTGAGAGATAATATGAACCACCGACAGTTACTTGAAATTTACTTCATTCAGGCGACTGCACTTCTTTTACTGATGGAATGATATGAAGCATTTTATCTCTGCTGAATCCTGGTGTTCTTTGAGCTGAAGAAATTTGCCATTTTCTGCACTGAAGCAGAGGCAGGGTAAGGAGATAGTGGGGTGAACTTTGTCTTTCTGTAGAGCCATTTGTAATACACATGAAGAGACCCTGGGCATAATCTGTCCAGTTCAGAAATATTTGATTCAAGTTTCAGAAATCAAAAGTCACCTGAAGCATTTATTGTTAGATGAATTGCATCACTCAATGGTGATACGCAAAGGTATCTTCTCTTGAGGATATTAATGCTTATTCTCTTAGGGTAGTAATCACATCTTTTTAAAGAGTCAGAGCACAGAGATGGAGAAGAGGTGGGCGGAAGTGGTGGGAAGGGTTTTCTCTGTAGTCAGTATCACCATGGCATGATTGTTTGCAAAGCTTTACAGGCTTGGATCGATTTCATCTTAAGACACAGCTTCAAGAAATATGTTCTGTATATAAAATAGTAGAAGAGGATTACTGAGAAAGGCCAAAATGTTTAATTACACATGACATGCTTCTACAGTTATGTTTCAGAAGATTTTCTATCTTACCTGTCCTTTTAAAAAAATATTCATTTTTGGCTCCTTTCTCACTTTAATGAAGCAGAAGGAAATAGTACTTCTGAAGAACTTTAATCAGTGTTATGGAATTGGTAGATTTAATATTGGAAATAAGTCCTCTTTGAGCAGCATCCATTTATTCATTTAATTAGTAAGTACAGACTGCCTCCAAGCATTCTTGGAGTGCCCCTGTGTGCTGGCGAGACCTCCACATACTATCCTCATACAAAACTGAGATGAATTGGGGCTATACTCTCCATGGGAGAAGTAGAAATAAACCCAGCTTTCTTAATCTTGCCAGTCAGAAGGAAAAGGTAAAATAATAAAAGTACAGTGTCTCTCTGAGAATTCCTAATAGTAGGCCCCACTCATAGGGCATTGGGACTGCCATTCATGCTAACTGTATGGCTCTGAAAACTGCAACCCTAAAATTTAATATAAAGTGGTCTTGGGAAATTGGTGTCTGAAGTGTGTAACTGAAGTTAATGCAAAACCGTTCTGTAGGGAAAAAATATGAAATACACCACTCTAAGTTTTCTAACAGAAAAAGCTCCAAAGAACATGAATTTAAAAGCATAGAAAATAACACTAAATATAGAGATACATAATCTGCTATGAAAAGAGTTTAGAAAATATAGAGACAAGTTTGCACAGACTGTATATAGCAAAATTATATGCAGAATATAAAATAAATATCTTTAATCTCTTTAAACAAACCTAAAAACGATGGAGTTGAAAGTGTGGCAAAGGTGAAAATGACTATAAAAGTTGGCCAGTTATATTTGAAATAGAACTAAATTAGACTTACAGAAATGAAAAACATAATAATTGAAATTCTTTTTTAATAAATGGATTCGTTAAACTGAAAAACTGAAGAGTAGACATAATTAAAAAGACATTTGGGGTAGGGGCAATTTATCTAAAGAAACTGATTACAGAACAAAGAGAAAATGAGATGGAAAAATTAAAAGAGGAGTTAAGAATAAAGGATAAATAAGTTACAACATATGTCCAATTGAACTTTCTAAAAGGGAAAATTTAGAAAATGATGAAGAAACAACATTGGAGATAAAAGTAGCTGAACTACTTTCTAGAAATTTATGCACTTCCAGAAGAAGGAGAGTAATCATGTTGGGAAAGTCTGCATAAAGGAATAGTGAGCCAATAAAAAAACAAACACAGAGGAAAATAAAATTGAATGTATAATGTGTAAACTCATAACAAAAATATGCAATCTCTTTTAGGTTAGAAAAATCAAGTTATAAGCAAATCCCTGGAAAGCAATTGTACTGAAGTCTAAAGTAGATGATCATTGGTAAAGACTGAAATATCATTGTATTAGTTTGAAAAAGGATAAAAATATTGATTAACCTAACAGTTGAATAAAATACAAGATTTCAACTTTCTAGTCAACTAAACTAAAGCAGAAACCAAATAATCATAACTAAAAGGAAAGAAATAGAAATATATATCCCAAGCAGGGCAGTGAATGAAGTGAGGGTGAGGATGAGGAGAATCTCGGTAAGTACAAATGAGAGGTAAAAATACACCTAAGCAAAAGCAGAACAAATTAAAAGCTTAAGATGAGACGGTAGAATTAATCTAAACATATTGCTGATCTCAATCAAAATGAATGGACTCTGCACTTCAAAGGAAAGATTGCCAAATGAAATAATAAAGCAAAGTATTTACAGGGCACAAGTTCAAAATATAAAGATACAAAAATGTTGAAAGTAAAATAATGAAAAATATAAAGTAGCAAATACCTAATGAAGCAATTTCTTAAATTAGGCAAAATAGATTTAAGGAAAGGAAACTACCATTATTAGAGATTAAAAGGGTTATTACATATTGATAAAAATGTTAAATCTCCAGTATCATATATCAGTTCTGATCTTGTATCAACTAATGATAGTTTCAAATATGTAAAGCCAAAATTAAATAAAGATCAATTGACATTATCAACTGTCAAGGCAGGCTTTTAACTTCATATCCTAATAATTGATAGAACAAGCAGATAAAGTACATAGCGAATATCTAAAATATAAACTCAATCTAAGGATACATATAGAGCGCTGCCACCTAACAAATGGAGAATATGTATAATTTTCAAGAATATATAAAACATTATCCAAAATTTTTAGCACTTTAGGTTATAAAGCAGATTTCAACATATTTCAGAGTGTCAGTATTATGTCACTGTATTCTCAGAACATAACTTTAGTTTAAAGTCAATAACTACAAAACACAATATGTTTGGAAATATTTAAAAAGCATATTTAAAAAAACTCACGAGTCAAGGAAGTAATAGTGGGGATTAAAAAATACTCGGAAATGAATAATTAAAATATTACATGTCCACTTGGGTGATGCATTAAAGAAATTATTAGTGGGAAATGTGTAGCCATTAGAGTTATTATGAAGAATCAAATAGAGATATTAGGAAGGAAGAAAAAGGTGAAAATCATGTAAGCATTACATTTGAGAAATTAGGTTTAAAAAAATCCAAGATAATTAGAATTAAAGAGATAATAATGGTAGTAGCTCAAATTAATAAAATAATAAAATCAAAAAGGTCAATAGTTGGTTCTTTGAAGTTCCTAAGATAAGGTGTTAAAGATTCTACAAGCTAAAAGTGGCAAGGCCCTAACAAACAGCATTAGTAGGAGAAAGAGGGTCATAATTGCAGATACTACAGAGAATAAAAAGGTAACTAGAGAAATGAATGAATTCTTTAAAAAAACACATTTGCCAAAATTCACTGAAAGAGAAATAGAAAATCTGAATAGTCTTCCAACTGTTAGAAATAATTAAAGGGAAAGATACAGCTTTTAGAGCAATCGTCCTAAAAGAGAAATAGAAAATGCTTCATCATATTTTATGAGGCTTTTATAGTTTTGATCCCCAAACCTGACAGGAACATTTGGAGAAGAAAATATTACAGATCAGTCTTACTCACAAAGATAATTGTAAAAATCTTAAGCAGAATTTTAGAAAAAGAAATAAAGCAATGTGGGAAAAAATAATGCATCATAATCAAACTGAATTTATTTTATGTATGTAATCTGGCTCAGACTTTTAAAATCTGTTCACCATATTAAAATGTTAAAAAAGAAAGTAATATCATCTGTAGTTGCAGAAAACAATTTAGTAATGTTCAGTAATCATTTGTGACAAAGATTTTTAGCAAAGTAGAGTAGAAGGAAATTCCTTTCTTAATACGAATTCTCCACCAAAAACTTCAGCAAACCTCAGACCACAAGAAGTGATATAGTTGCATGGACAGTAGGGCAACCAATTGCACTACACCATTTTATGTGGGAGATTTCAGCAACCATGGATATAGTGTCATCGAGGGTCCTGGAACTAATCTGTGGATACTGAGAGACAACTGTATATACTACAGTCAGCCTTTCTTCTTGTTGGCATCCCTGCGTGGAAGAAACCTTGGTGGAAGTTTTTTTTTTTTTCCCTTCTCCGTTTGGTGTAGGATGGCTTGAAATGAGAGTGTTGGTAGCAATCTGGGGTTTAGGTTGCTCTCCCTGCTTGTACAGTCAATAAGAAGGGCTGGATCTGCCTAGAGGAGGTCAGTATTACATAGGATTCATAGGATGATGTGGTAGCAAAAGATTTAGGATGCCTCAGTTCTAATTCAGCCTCAGGTTAGAGATCTTCATGAAATCTGCACGTCTCAACTTCTATTTCTGGTTCTTCAAAATTCTTGCTGTTAATTAGATTTTATTTGCCGTCCTTTCCCCTGGGTGCAGCCAGAGCTGGCTGCCCACACTTTTCAAACTTCACCGGATAGCTAAGTTCCCAGGGCTCTGTTAAGATGCGGATGCTGATTAGTTAGATCGGGGGTGGGCCCTGAGTTTCCGTCTTTCTAACAAGCGTTGCCGGTGCTGCTGCTCTGCATTTTTAAGTAATGTATTTCAAATAGTAGGGTATTTTTTAAAAGGTTCTAAGAGTAATTCTTTCAATCAGTATACTTTATTGACTGAACTTAAAAAGAGATTCAATCAACCACAGACAACTTTTTCAGAAGTATTAGTTACATTTTCTTTAATTAGCTGCTTGTTATAGCCCAAATCACAGATACACTGAAATCAGTGAAGCGTTTTATCATTTAAAAAAAAAAGTCAAGCATGGAAGGAGATGTGGTGGAACAGAAAATCAACAAGTGAAATACTCTGGATTTGGTAATCATGAGACTTAGGTGCTAACTAATCTTAGGTCTCCAACTACTTGATTATGATTTAAATGATCTAAATCTTAGCTTCTTAATCTGAAAACCTAGGAGTTGAATGAGCTGCATGGTTTCTCTGGATTGCTACAGCTTTAAACTGACATGATTCTAACACTTTCAGAATTACAGTTTTGAGGTAACTCACATATGAGATTTCAGATCATTTATACATAAGCCAAGCAGTGAAGTGCAGACTTGAGTCCAGGCAATTACCTCAATCATTGAGAAACATAATGAGCATTTTCAGTTGGGTTATTAGTATTAGATGATCAAATTCAGTGGAAATAGATCAGTTCATCTTTTATCTTTCTAGTCCTTGCCGTATATTCTGTTAAACCAATGGTAAATGAAAGAAAAATTGCAATAGAAAAACATTCATGTATTGTGAACCTTTAGTAATGTCACCTCACACGCCTCATTATCCAGTTTCTACAACTGCCATAAAAAGCATAAAATCCAAAAGATGTTTATATTTTAAATTAAGCTGTTTGAACTTCTTGAAATAATGAGGTTAGAATATAATTTTCTTGATTTCTTTGATTCCTGAGACTTAGTCATTTAGAGAATTGAATAAGCATATATACTCATTAAATTAGGTGTGGATTTTAAAGTTTATTGTCGAAGGCTTTTCGAAAAATTTATGTATTATCATGTCTTGTTTGGGACTCTATAGAAAAACTCTATTTTTGTATTTTAAATATTTCACATTATAGGACAGGAGAGTGATAGAGGGAAAGATTAAATGACGCCGTTTTATGTTCAAAGTGTTTTGGAAGGAAGATTGATGTTCTTTCCAGTAAAAGTAAATTGGCCTAATAATTTTAGCATGGTGAAATTTATGAAATCTAAGAAACCTTTTAACTTACATGTCTGTATGTCTGTGTTAACAAAAGATTCTCCATAGCCTAAAATAGACATTCCTTTATATGCATTTATTATATGAAAGTCAAATGCTAAATTAAGAAGGAAAAAGATAAAGCAAATTGGGCACAAAGATAAAGCAGATGTTTCTGATACTGTAAAGACCTAGCAGAGCAAGTCAGGACTGTGATGGCAGAGATTGGTCATTGGAGTCACTGCCCTGTCCCTTCCGCATGATCTGTGCACCTCATATTTCTTTGTCCTAATTCAAACTCCCTTCTGGTTCCCACTGTGGTCTTCCTTTCCTTTTTCTTCTCAGCTACCGGACCCTACTAAATGGTATCTGCCCGATGTTCTCTGAACCTGTAGTATGTGGATCTCATCTAAGTATCTACAATTTGGTTACAAAATTGGACTCACCTGAAGCTTTAAAAAAAATGCTAGTGCCTAGGTCCTACCCCTCGAGATTCTGATTTAATTGGTCTGAGGTGTGGCCTGGGGACTGGGATTTTAAAAAGCTTTCCAGGTAACTAACATGTAATTGGTGAACTGCTGAAATGTACTGAGAAGTGGACCCGTCTCTTTGGAATCACCATCTACTTATTGCTCAAAATACCCTTCTAGGTGGCTATTATATACATTGTAGAAAAAAAGAAATGGAATATCAGAAAGGTTAAATGACTTATGTAGGGGCAGAAACTAATGTTCCCTTATCCCTTCTGAGTTCTTAGCTGAGACCTCTGTAATGAAAGATAGATGAACAAGAGAAATAGAGAGGTACACTAATTTGTACACCTCATTCATACATGAGAGAGAGGAAAGAAGAGAGACTCAGAGAGATGGTTTTCGAATTCAGGCTTCAATACCATCTTAATAGGGAAAGCTTGGGGAGAGGGGAATGCAAGTTCCTTGGGGGAGAGTCAATGATTTTTAGGAGAGATGAATGGGCTTTTAAAAGAATAGAAGGGAGGTGTGATAATTTATGACCGTTTGGGTGTGGTGTCTTCCAGGCTCCTCTCTTGTGATAAAAGGTCAGTCCTCCCTGGTTGATGAAACTCCCTGGGAGGGAATTTATGACAACTGAATGCCTTTTGAAGCATTTGTCTTTAGGCAGATAAAAGGAGTTCAGAGAAAGCCTCTCCCTGCATTTGCTGTTTTTGAAATGCCTACAGCTCAGAATAATCAGTATATGAAAGTGGCATATTCTGGAGTAGCGTGTCCTGGACTCCTACAGTTGTTACTTGCAGTAGCGTATTCTTCTCTTCTCCACTTGCCTATGGTTAATACCACTGGTATGTGATAGCCATAGGATTCTACCCTTGTTTTCCATGATTGCAGGCTGGGTCCTTCGCTTTACTTAGAAATAAGCCTAATTTTGTGCTGTGTGACCCAGACTCTTATCAAAGCTGTGGTCTCTTTTCGTATTGTATCACAATATTGTTAAATCAGTAGTTTTCATAAAAAGTTAAAGAAACGATATTTACTTATATATAAAACTAATACTCTGAATCTGTAATGATAGAATGATTTAAGTTATTTTCTCCCTTTCATTTAATGTGGTGTGACAGTGGTCCATTTGAATTTAAATTGGTATGTTATGTCTTTTAACCTGACTGGCAGTGCCAAGATAGCTATTTGATATTTGCTATATTCCATTTAGTAAAAAAGAATTCTAATCTTCCCCCATTTAGTATTAGATATGCATTGAAATGTATGCATGTATTTTCAGTACTGTGGGCTCTGTCATAAAACCCAGACCTTTACTATCAGTTAATTCACATAATTTTGTGGCAGGAGCAGAATGCCCCTCAAAACATTTCTGAGATTTCTGAAAATTGTATTTTTCTTTCAAAATATATTTATTTAAGATATTCCAATATTATATGGGATAATTACTTGAAATTACAGATTTCCTTCTCCTCATTCTCTATGCTAAAATTACTGGTTATATTTAAATCATCCATTTGTTGAGAAAGAAGAATCCTAAAAGATGAGCACTTGGCTGGTTTATTTTGTACAGCTGACAAAAAGTATAACCTAAGTAACAAAAAAAGATCGTTAAAATGTTCAATAGAAAGTGCATTGGATGGCGGGAGTGCACCTGGGTACCATCTTTTGGGAGTGATTTGTCATTATGTACCGAAGCCAGTGTGTGTTAATTAACTAACAAAATGAACCTAAGACCATGCAATTTGAAGTACATGGCTTGTAAAAGAATATTTATAGTGACATTATTTGTGAATTTAAAAAACTGGGGGGAAAACCCCATATGTCTGCCAGTAGTGGAAAGGATGAATTGTTATAATCATCCAAGGAATACTCTATAGCAATGAAGAAAAACTATTTCATGCAACAATCTGGATCAGTCTCACAGAGGTATAATGTTGACGTGAAAGAAATCAGACTCAAAAGATGGCATTTATGAAGTGAAGTCCAGGGGCAGGCAAAACTAATCTGTAATGGTGGTGGTCGTAGGTGTGTTTCCTTTGGAAGGTGATTGTTGACCAAGAGCACCAGGGAGCGTGGAAAATGCCTTATATTTTTATCTGGGAGGCAAAAAGGGAGGATACTTGTGTCAACCTGGAGCGGCACACCTGGTTTCTGCACTTGATACAAGTTGTAACTCCTTCGAGGTACATTAGGTATGTGTATGCACGTGTGCGTGTGTGCATCTACTTTTTTTAGTTTTGATCTGAAAGGACCAAAGCCTGATTGAGCAAGACCTTGGAACTCAGCAAATATTTGTATAAGCATAAAGAAAAATTAATTGTGACCTCAGAAGATTTAGAATTAGCACCTTAGATGACTGGGTCACTCACCTTGGTGCTTAGATAACTAATCTGTTTTCAAGGTTTGCCTGTCTTTGGGGGTGCAGTGGAATTAATTTTTTGTGTAAATTCTTCAAATAATTTTAAATTTCAGTCTTAACATAAAGGAAATTGAGCATACGATTCTTACAATAGACGGTTTTTTTCATGATAGCAGAGCCTAAAACTTAACATTGCCCTAATGAATTCTCCTCCACATTAAAAAATATATTTGTTTTCCTCCCAGTTACTTTGGGTAGATTACTTACCACCATGAATCTGAAGATTTCTGATAAAACCTCATGATCATCATTAGCATCCTGCACAACGATAACTATTTATCAATGATAAAGTGCTACTCTGAGCTGAGAAGTGTTTTCTGAAAGAATGTCTAGCTATCAAAGTGCAGATATTTCTTGATCAAGAGAATGCTTTTAGAATGTTATTGTAAGTTGTGTGGTCTCAGTGTCAGAATTCATTTCCTTGTTTTCTGTGAAATTTCTGTCGTAACAGGTTTGCTGTGTCACATTTGTAAGAGTCTCTGGAATTGAGGGGAAGCAAGGGTAGCACGGGGTGACAGAGGGGACAGAAGGGTCTGAGGAAATAACATGTATCACTATCACATAAGGATGAATTGCTGGCTTGAGAAACATTTTTTTTAAAGTAAAGATTTCATATAAATGGATAGGGGAAGATAAATGGGGAAAATCTGTTAGAGACCCTAATCTTGAACATAATCATGACTTACAAGTTTGAGCCAAGGTAAAAATTTTATTCTGCATGTGTATCACCAGTAGACAGCTCATGAAAGGAAATATAAGTATGTGTTATTAGATCCTATATCTTTACATAAACTATGAAAAATTTATTTGACAAACTGCAAATATAATGTCTCCTTTTGTATGTCCTATAAAAATCACTTACCCTACATAAATGATAACTATTTTCCTGGGTTTAAAAGGAAACCACTCAGTGATGGTGGAATTTTGCCCATTTGCATGACCAAAAGGTTGTATTGAATCTCCTGAGCAATCTTTATTTGAAAATATGATATATTATTAGAAAAAGAAGTAGCAATTTTTAAAAATCACTATCAGCGATCTATTGGACCAATAGATTGATCTCTTTATACAAATGGTATTATTTTTTAAAGATTTATTTTTAGTATTGCATCTAATGTTACGAATCTAATCCTGTTAGAATATCAAGCATTTCTATTTTATAAAATCTGAATCCTAAATTAATAATTTATTTATATTTTTTTCAATATTTCTAGAAATTGCTGGCCAAAAATGAGTGCTAAATATATTTTTATCTCTGACCAAGGAAATAATTCTTAGTGAAATTGAATTAATTTAAAATACAAGAGAGGGCATGTACCAATCATATAAAAACCAGTTGCAATTAAGGTGTCACTAGTTTAGACTGCCCTGCAAATGGTTAGGAGAAGACGTCACTGGAGGAGTTAACACAGGAAACATTAGGACTATTCACGTGTACAAATCACCCTGAGCTTTACAATCCTGGACACCTTCAGCTGCTGCTTCTCTCTTCTGCATTCCAGATACATGTTCCTACCTGCCTGCTGGTCATCCTCCAAGCCCTTCATACTCAGCATTTCCAAAACATACTTTGTAGTCTCTCCTCTGTCTGCCCAAGCTGGATCATTTATTAGTAATGAAGGCCAGGAAGCGAAGAGGTCGAAAGGTTAGGCTGCTTGAGCATCGTTGTCTCTTAGATTCCTCTCCTGTTCATTTTTGTGTCTGTTCCTCTCACATTGAGTTTTCCAGGGGACCCCTAAGTTGTCTCCCTGCCCTCAACCTCCTCTGCCCTCCAGTATTTCCTTTACACTGTTGTCCAGAATTATTGTTGTAAAATATAGATCTAACCATGATTGCTTGAAATTTTTTTTGTGGGTAAAAGGATAATGCAAGAATCCTACATAGTTTTGGCCTCAAACTGCCTGTTTTCATTTTTCTACCCTAGCCACTCTTTTCAAACCCAATTTTGTCTTTTTTTTCCCCCTCCTCATCCGTATTCTCCTCCACCTCTTCACTACTTTGTGCACTAGAGACCAAACTTTTTAATATACTGTGTCTTCTCATCTCTCCTCTTACATTTTTTTATATCTGTCTTTTCCTGAACAGTCTCTAGCTAATTGTGGACTTTCTTCAAGTTCGGCCTTGCCCTCTGCTTTTTTTTCCCCTCTAATAACTCCCTCAGAGAGAGTTCATTTGCTCTTGAAGCTTCAACTGCCACTTCTGTGCTTCCAGTGTTTGCTCAACCCAGAGCAGGCAGCCTGCAGCTGCTGACAGAACCTTTCTAAAACATAATTTTTGACAAGTTATTTTCCTCTTCAAGAACTTATAGTGTTTTTTTTTCTATTGCTTATGTGTATAAATGGATAAAGCTGGTCTAAATAAATACCTCTTTTATAACTGTAGCTTATATGGCGTTTCTACAAATGACTTCTCTGTTTGTGGGCCCTCTTTCAACCGTCCCCTCTTTATTTTTCCGTATCCAGATTACTCCAGCAGCAGTCTTACCCATACCACTGTTAATTTTCTTTTCTGTGACTTTTCTTACTGTTCTCTCTGCCTAGAACATCCTTCCCACTTGTCCATTACTCTGCAGGTACCATTTAACACAAGGCAGGTGGGATTCACTTACTCCATGGAACCTCCTTTGACCAATCCTACTTCGCTCCTGTCACTTAGTTTGGAATGACTTATCTTTTGCTTTTAAAACATGTTCTTGTATTTCTTTTTGTTCTTTAATTGTACCTCCCTAACTAGATTATATATCTGTTATGATCATGTAATTTGTGTCTTTTTTTTCCCCTTCTGGTACCTAATACACTAGAGATGGATACTTAGGTAATGCTTACTGGAAGAGTACATGAATGATAATTAACTCTTACTGAGTATTCACCGAAAGTCTGGTATTATATAAAGTATTCTACATGAATCATTTCGTATATTTTTCTTAAAGCTCCTCTGAAGTGGTACTGTTACGGCTTTCCTGTTGCAGGTGGGGAAACTAAGACACGAGAGGGTAAAATGGTTTGTAAGGTCATATGGCAGGTGAGCAGTGAAGCTGGGGTTTGGGGCCTTGTACACATAAAATCACTAACTCCATTTGGAAAATATGACTTCACAGGGCTACAGAAGATGCTGCCATTGATTACATCTTCTCAGGAAATGACTTGCTCAGGAAGCATGCCTTACAACCCTAAAAGTTGTGCCACCAACTTTGACACCACAAAATAATAAAGCAGAAGCACTGGGAAGGAATTGCTTTTGGCAGAAATGACTTATGTTTAGGCCTTGACTCATGGTTGAGGACTAACTTACTGACTAAGCTCTAAAATGTTTTTGATATCACCTAAGCAGTTTTAGTCGAGAGAGTTGTGGATAATTTGAACTATAGACTATAATTCACCCATTTGTCATAGTCCCAGATCTCAAGGAAGATTCTGTTTCATTCATAGAAGGTGGGAAATGAGAGTAAAATTATTGTTGTAACAATAACATTTACCAGTATGGTGTTTTCAATAAAGTGTGCCCCAGTTTTAGAAATATATCCTGAGCATTAGAGTTCAATCAGTTCATATGCTCCTGTTTCCAATATTAATCCAACTTGATGACTTTAAAGGAATACAGTCCAAGTGCGTCATCAGGCTGGTTGCTGTTGTAATTGGTCTCCTACTGTCTTTCCAGCCAGTGCTCAGCCCAAGCCAGTGGCCTTTTTATGTGGCAGCTGATTCTAATACTTTTCTGCCTACAGTGCAAGAAATGTAAAAGGCAAAGGGCTCACTTGTGCCTGGTGAGTTTTCTCATGATAACGTCCTGAGCTTGCTTTGGTGCTTTTGTCTTAACAAGGAGAAAGTTAGAAACTGACAATTCTCATGACAAACAAAGAAATTCTGCTCCTTTAAATCTGAAGAGGTTTGTGCTCAAATTCACAGGTCAGAGGATTTGAAGGACATGACACAAAAGTCAAGAAAACATGTACAACGTGTATCTTGAACTTACTTTTTAAGTAATGAGTAATACAACTCCCAGCTTGGAATTGTACAACATAGCATCAAATCACACTCAGCTGAGAGCTTTCGCGAGTCCTTGCTTCATTTAGCTAGTGGATTACAGCCTATATCTAAAAAGGCTCCTGGGATCTAGGGCAACTGAGCTAATATGCACCTTTGGGAGCAATTCCACAACAACTGTTAAGAGCTCAATTTCGTAGAACAAATTATGTACAAGATAGGCGCAGCAAATAATTGCAAGGTGGTCCAAAGAAATGGTTTTACCATACAAGGGGGAGGAGCTGGTTATTATAATTGTTCACATATGTACCCATGGGGAAATCCCTGGAATTAAAAAAAAAAAAGTTAATAGCATTTAAATGCATCTTTTCTATTCTTAAAGACTGATGAAGTCAGGATTATTTAATTACTCCTTTAAGCCCCGTATTTGTTATTTTTAGATTTATATTCTGACTGCTTAATTTTAGTCACTTTCTTATATACTAAGAGTTGTTTTATTTTGTTAGCAAATCCAACATGTTCCAAGCCACTATCTATTGCAGTGTTTTGCCCTCCTAAGAGCTTTAGATTTATTTTTAGCTACTTTCAAGTTACATTAAAAAGACATTTTCCCGTCTCTGGGATTACATTGGTGATGACTATTTTTATTTATTATTTTTCATGAGCGAGATCCTTGATTCTGACACATTACTAAAACCACACAGAGTGAGGGCTTTATTTTTTTAATTTTATTTTAAGGTGTGATAGTTTTTATCACCCCTAGCATTCCTTCGCTTGTATCTGTTGGTTGTGCTTTTTGGCTGCTTAGATTCGTTTTATATTGAAGTAACTTTTTGAAGGTTTAGTCGTGAAGATATAGAAGTAATTAATGGGTTTCAATGAGGCTTATCCCCAGACAAGATGTATCATTCATCAGATCCTCAATGTGAGATTCAGAACATAATTTCACCTTACACGCTCAACTGATCTTTTTAACAATTTGTTCTAAGGTTTGGCTTCAAACGTTCATTTAGGATACATAAAACAAATTTTCCCCTGGCATTCTTGTGTCAACCTCACTAAAGTAAGAAGAGTGGAATAGAGGCTGCCTATTCAAAAGTACAGAATGCAAGCTGGCATTCAGCATTGTGTGGTCTGTCATGCATGTCAGTTAAATGACAGAGATGCCCCAGATATTCTGGAACACATTGAGAAAACTCCATATTCCAACTAACACAATTTTGGTGCACCCTAGGTAACTTTGAGTTGAAAATCCAGAGTTTGACATTCTTGTCAGTCCATTGACATATACCAAAAAATGTAGTCCGGCTTGTTGCATTAGGTTAAAACCAAGACATTCTGTTACCAATTCAGTTTTTACCTAGAAAACATTCCTGTTACTCAATGATGAAACATTAAAGATGAGCTGTATTGTTTCCTGGACCATCTACTACTGTATATCTTCATATATTTACTGTTATAGCAGGCTTTTCTAAAAGCAGTTAGTCAGATTTTTGAATAAATTTTGGTTTGTACACACCAAGAAATGCATTACTCTGTAACCATTAAAAATAAAGTGATAGATTTCTACAGGTTGCCATGAAAAGTTGCCCAAGATACACTGTTGAGTGAAAAGCTGGCTGCAAAAGAATTTATATGGCACATTCCACTTTATCCCACACAGAGACACACACACACACATATGCAGACATTCACAGAAACAGACTTGTTCAAGTGCACCTCAGGGAAGTCAGATTCAAGAGATGAAAAAATAAAGTTTACATTGTGATTTTATACTTAATGTAAAAACTTAGCTGTAACTATTAAAAAGGATTTATGCCTAATAGAAATTTAACTGTATTGAATTATTAACTTTTAAGATAAAATGTAGGCATTATAATGTAAAAACAATTAAAATAGTAACTTTATTATGTATACCCTTGGACATTAATCACTAAATTAATTGTGAGCGGCTACAAGGCAGGCTAGGACAGGAAGGCTGGGATGGGTAGTGTGTTCAGCTTTGGAGGTGGTTCTTGGTTCTCCGGTTCTCTCAGTGGGAACCAGTGACTGTGATGTCAGGAGTAAAGGGACAGAAGAAGCAGAAAGCACTTTCAAATATATTGTAGCCAGTCCTTAGATGTTATATGTCATGAAAAGAAACAGAGGTGGGGAAGATTCTGGCCAAACAGCTAAGAAAGAGCAGAGGATGGATACCAGGAAGAAAACAGGAAATGGCAGCTTAGAGCACAAGGGTACAGGTTTACTGTGATGTTACACACAGATTTTAGTCAGTGACTCAGAGAAGGGTGCTAGGTGGCATGTTGTGTTATTCAGCTGTTTGTGAAGGAACAGGATGGTGTGGATAGTGACATTCAGGCCAGTCCAAAAAGGGCCCATAAAAGACAGAGGGAGAACTTACATAACCTCGGCCACAGGCTAAGGGGGCCCAGGCCATTTCATTAGACGCCTGCCACAGGTACCACTCAGATCCTTCTACGTGGCGCTTCTGGGGCTGTGCGGGACACAACCTGTTCAGCAGTCCACACTGTCCTGAAGGAGATCTTCGTAACTGGAAAATTGCTTCAAGGAAAAGTATCAGTATTTTTCATTTGCTTTTAGAGATGCTGTGGCTCGTACCACAATTCATGATGGCAGTCGCCCTAAGAAGCACACTGTTCATTGAATGCATTAAATTAATGGATGATTAAATGATCTTGTTCCATTCAAAGGGCCTGAGATGGGGCATTAAAGTGGACACTGTGGAGAACTCTATTTTGAAGATATTAACAGAGAAACTGAATGAATTCTGAGGTTTAAGTTTACTTCATTTTTAAGGTTAGGAAAGACCTGGCGCCTGATGAAAGCTGAAATGAAAAGGTTCATGATGAGAGAATGATTTAAGTCCTGAAGGTGATGACTGCAGAAACAAAAGTCTGGCAGGTAGGGCAAGGGATGAGACCCAGAGTGCAGGCAGGGGAATTCTCTGCAGAAAAGACATCACCTCTACCTCTGAGAAGGCTCATTTTGGAGCTTCTAAACTGCACTGTGAGCATCGTGATGGCACAGGTCAAAGCCTAAAGGAGGCATGAGTGAAATATTTTCATCCTGAGTAAAAATACAGGCTGGTCACAGGGTTTCTGCTAGACAATCTCGGTCTTTGCCACAAATTTTGGGGGTTGGCCACCTTCTACATTGATTGAACTAGTTTCTACTATTGTCCCCGTGGGTTCAAAATCACCGGCAAGTTAAATGATGAGATTGCTTAGGATCGAAGACATGTAATAGAAATAGACAACACAAGAAAGACTTCGGAAAATGACATTTCATTTTTGAGAAATGAAGAGGATAAATCCATACTAGACCATCTACAGAATACACAGGTTCCTTTTAAAATTGAAGTACTTCAGATTTCAAGTTAGAAAAAAAAGTACACAACTATTCATGCGCTAATTGAGCTACAGAAAAAAAGAAAAACTTCAAAATGAAACTGGTAAAAGAATAAAATGAAGTCTATGCCATTAATACTAAATCTCTTAGGAAGTTACCAGTCAGATTTATAATTCCACTAAATGACTGCTTTTTAAGACAGACATTATACAAATATATTCCCTACACAGTCAAGACTCTTGATAGAGAAAATATTGTTAAAAAAAAAAAAAAGTTCATTCTTGGCCTCTGCAGCTATTTAAATTCAGAATAGGATGGATCTTAACTTCTTGTGTCTTACAGTACTTTGATAATATGATGAAAACTATGGAATTTGTAGTTAGAAAAAAAAATTACACAAAGCATACACATCTGGACACCAGATGAAGAAACACTCAGAATTCCTGTCTGGTTTTTTTTCCTCTTCTTCATATTCTCTTTATCTGCTTTAGACCAATCAGTGCTAAGGAATTAGAGACACTCCTTGTAAGGGTCAGCAAAGATCATCACAGGAGAGCATTTGGTCTTGCTGATTTTTTTAAATGGAGAATTTACTTGATTAATGATTGCTTCAAAGAGTCGTAAGTCACAGTGGCCTGCAACTTGATGATTTATAGTTGTAGTTTAATTCTTTACTACAAGTTTGACAAGCTCTTGTTAAAGTAATGATAATTGTGATTTATACGACTCGATGGAGGCTGACATATTTCAGCAGGGAAGGATCTGACCATTTTATTTCTGTACTTGGCCCACTGCAGCAAGCAAATACTAAGGCTTACAAGAATAAGAGTATGCTGTATTACATATGACTTGATTTAACAAGATTATTTTGAGATTGGCAAGTCTAAAATTTGTCCTGTCATAGTAACTGTCTTTTGTAGTTCATACTGTTGGATTCATTTTACTTCATGAGTTTGCATTTGGCTTTTTCTTACTTCTGATTCCATATGGTTCTGTAAACTTTCCAAACTATTTTATGAGATGTGTGTGTGTGTGTGTGTGTGTGTGTACGCATGCCTATGAGCAAGATTAATTGGCTTGGAGTCATTATATGTGGATTCTAGTTCTAGTCTGGATTCTACCACAAAAAAATTGTTTTTCTTGTGTTAAGAACTTGTAACACTTACTCTCTTAACATTCTTCTATAACAGACAGCAGTGTTAATTATCATGTTGTTCAGTATGTCCCTAGTACTTACTTATCTTACAGCTGGAAGTTTGTACCTTTTGACCACCTTCATTCAATATGCTCTCTACCTATCCCCACCTCTGGAAACCACAAATCTGGTCTCTTCTTCTATGAGTTTGTTTGTTTGTTTTTGAAGTATATTGCCCTAAAATATTATGTTAGTTCCTAGTATACATCATAAGTGATTTGATGTTTCTATACAAAATGATCACCACAATTAGTCTAATTACCATCTGTCACCATACAAACATATTACATTATTTTTGACTCTATTCCACATGCTGTACATTCATTTGTAGTGAACAAATAGTTCTTCAGGATGGATTTCGACCTATGCTACTATTTGTTAGGATTTACATTTTATTTTCTGTATATGCATAGTTAATTTTAAATTATAGAAATTTAACTCAGGAAATGAAATAATTTTCTTATATTATACACCATATCCATTGTTAAGAGTTTTTATTGATAAGATTGCATAGATGATACAAACTGGGTGTGGTAAGCAGAATAGTGGCCTCCCAAAGTTGTTTACATCCTTCCTAATCCACAGGACCTGTGAATATGTTGCTTTCCCTGGCACTTTGCAGATGTGATTAAGGTTAAGAATCTTGTGATGAGGAGACTCCTGGAATATCCAGGCAGATTCAATGTAATCACATGGGCCCTTAAAAATCAAAGAACCTTTCCTAGCTGAGTTCAGAAGAGAGGATGATGTGACTGCAGAATCATCAGAGAGGTGCAGCGTTGTTTACTTTGAAGATAGAGGAAGGGGGCCAAGAGCTACAATACATGGGCAGCTTGTAGAAACTGGAAAAGACATCAAACAGATTCTTCCCTTCAGCTTCCAGAAGGGAATGCAACTCAGCTGACACTTTGATTTTGATCCAGCAAGAACTGTGTTGAATTTCTAACTTACAGAACTGTAAGATAATAAATTTGTGTTGCTTTGAGCCCCTAAGTTTGTGGTAATTTGTTAGCATATTAGCAGAAAGCTAGTATACTGGGAAATGGTAAATTCAGATCAAAAGTGTAGATTTTTTTTGTGTGTGTGATAACCAAATTTTCAATATGCTATGATATACAAAATGTTACAAATGCACAGGTTAATAATGATTACAGACAAAATATAAATGCTTTGGGCTTATGGTGATTAATTTATCATGTGATTTTTTTACTTCCTATATATCAGATATGATGGAAATAAAGGTATACATACAAAGATCACATGAAAATAAAAAGGCAGTAACTAACTCTTCTAGAATAATGAACTTTGTACATGAAATACATTTAATAAATTGAGACTATTTAGAAGAGCAGGAAATAATAGTTATAGTCAGAAAAAGGAAAGAACTCCATTTAAATATAGTTAAATTTATACTGAGAGAATAAAGGGTAGGTTCAAAAGATAGATAAAATATTTTCTACTGTAGAGAAAAGATTACTTTAGGGAGGTACAATTATCGGACCACCCTTAATGAGAATGTAAAGTTTTATAGGGATATATACAGAATGGGGATCTCAAGGAAACAACATCTTTGAAGAGAATTATACTTGCACTAAATGGTCATATATATATATATATATATATATATATATATATACACACACATATACACATACACACACACACAGATATATACACACACGTACATATGTATAAAAAATATACATTCAACTAATAATGCTTATTATTTAAAAAATATATCAAATAATGCCAGGAGTCCTAATAGAGGAAAAAGCAGTTCCCTGCCACCCAGCCCTATCCTGCTGCTCTAGGCATCACACTTTCAGCTGCTTAAGCTCCTTCTTGTCATGTTAGCCTACATGCTTTTAAAAAATATGTGTCTACCACCACCTCTTAGTTCAGTGACTTTGGACATGGGAGCCTTACGATATGTGGTAAAGATTATACCTGTCTTTCTACCTACTACCTGTTAGTGGATTCCAGAGGCAGACCCTCCCTACCTCCCCTGCAACTTAGTAACAGAATATTCTGAACTAAGTTGTCCCCTCATCATTTAGTTTCTCAGCACAGCTGATAGATTTTCCAGGCATTTGAAAAGTATTTTGTGTGCTGGTTGTGGTTCCCCACTTCACCAGCAGATGAGCATGCTATACTGACCAGTATATATATATATAAAATATATATATTTTTTTTTTTTTTTTTTTTTTTACTGGAGACAGGAGGTTTTATTGATGCTGATGGGGGTGGGAAAGGCCCCCCAGGAGGGCTGAGTCAGTCAGCAGATGCATAAGGCCTGGGCACATAGGGGTAGGTTAGGGCACATTCATCTTAGGATTCTGTGGCTCCTTCTTTGGGGAAGGGAGAGAGCATCTTGATGGGGGAGCAATTTGAAGAGCAGCAAGGGAGAGGTTAGGGATGGCTGAGAGCTCCTAGCCTGAGAGAAGGCACCATAATAGCCAGCAACATCTGTGTGGAAAGCTGGATCAACTGGTCAGTAGGGGAAACTGGGGAGGAGGCACTGGGTTGGCTTCTTGGGGAGGGTTCCAACCTTGGCCTGGGTGAGCTCTCGTGAATACCTGGTGTTCCCAAGCAGAGTAGGGCAGGGCCCAAAGCCTCTTTCCCTGTGGGCCTCCTTAAGGAGAGAAAGGCATTCGAGGAGCCCCCTGGCAAGGGGTGCCAGAATTAGTCCTTAAAGCACAGCTGGGGGCAGACAAGGCGCCAAGGCACAAAGGCACAACTGGTGGGGGGGCAGGGGCAGCCTCCAAGCTGAGTGCCAGGGTCACAAGAGGACGCAGGACCGCCCACGCTTGACTGGCGTGGGGTTGAGCACAGCCCGGACAGCCTCCGCAAACACTTCCTTGACGCCGTCCTGCTGCAGGGCCGAGCACTCGAGGTAGCTCACAGCGTGGATCTGCTTGGCCGGCGCCTGGCCCTGCTCCTTGAGGCACCGGAGGGTGTCAGGCTGGGATCTCAGGTCCTTCTTGGTGCCCACCAGGAGGATGGGCACGTCGGGGCAGTGGTGGCACACCTCTGGATGCCACTTGTGCCGCACATTCTCATAGGAGGGCGGACTGGTAATGGAGAAGCAGATGACGAAGATGTTGGTCTGAGGGTAGGAGAGTGTGCGGAGGCAGTCGTACTCCTCCTGGCCCGCTGTGTCCCACAGGTTCAGGTTCAGCTTGCAACTGAGGCTCTATGCGGTTTCTAGCGAGAGTGTAGTCACGGGTGAAGAAGCAGCCAAAGAGCTGAGCCCAGTGGGACCCCAATCCTAAAAGACTAAGAATCAGTATTCAGTGAGACAAGAGAGGAACCAGAGATGGTAGCAGGCATGAGAGGAGAGTGGTTTCAAGGAGAGAAAGGTCAGTTAGTTTCCATTTGAGTGAAAGGCAGGGATGTAACCATTGCTTTCACAACTTGGAGACCATATACGACCTCAGCAAGAGCAGCTACCTCAGAGTCCTGTGGCCAGTGGCTCCAGTGGAGTGAGTTAGAGAGGGCAGGCATCACGTGGTGGTGACAGGTTTCCTTTAGGTGCCTTGATGTATAACATCAACCTAAACTTTTCTTTTGTTTCAAATTTAGATGACATAAAAACTTATGTTATTAGTTTTATCAGATTAAAGCACATTCCGTTTCTCCAAAAAAGAAATACTTTGTGCTTTTCAGATACAGATTTGGTTTCATTTTCATTCCAAAATATGTATTTAATGCTCATTGAGTATGTGTCACTCTCCTAGATCCTCTGGGAAATACAGACTAGAACGTACTTACTTTGGAATATAAATTTATCCATGAAAATTACTAACATACCTAACTAAACATTGATACACAGTAATAAGGTGCCTACTTAGCTAGTATGAACTTTAATGCCTGGAGCTCCAAGTATGTAGAAAGGAAGACGCCCTGGGGCAAAGGAGGAGGGAAGGCAGTTCAATATCCTTTCTGTGACTACCTCATTCTTGCTAGAGTTGGAAGAAAGAAAGTACCTGACAGGCAGAAATTGCCTACTGTGTGTCACATACAAATTTTGTTGCTTTCTGTGCAGTATAAATGTATCGTTACAACAAATCGAGGTAGTAACTCTAATTATCGAATTTCACAAACAAAGAGACTAAGACTAGAAGAGGTTTGCTTTACAAAGTCTTTCTTACCTTCAATAAATGTGGCCCAGGTAGAAAGTTGCTAAAACTTAACTTGAGAGTAAAGATACACTAACTTCTGTCAGATGTCTATGACAAGTCTTCCTTCCTTATGTGACTGCTGACATCCTGAGTCTTTGTTCACACAGAGACCAAGTCTTTGGACATTCAAAACGTTTCTATTACAACGTTGTAAATGGTGTTTGCATAGCAGTTAAGAATAATAAACAATGAAAGTGAATGTTTGCCTTATTGTGTTGTAAGTGATTTAGTAAAATTTATAGTTGTGTCTTTTAAGAGTAATATATTTAAATTAAATAGGCACATCCTTAATTACTACTCTTACTGCTATTTTTAAAATGAAGCAATGAACTCTGTAGCTTTCAGAAATTAGTCATTAAATTACAGAAAAGTTAGTAGGTCTGCTCTTTTCCCACTTAACATCTAAAAATCTTGTTGAATGTTCAAAAGAATATTTAAAGTCTTAACAATTTAATTTAGTTAATCTTTATGTTAGGTATGCTTTAATGTCCCACTGTTATAATGACAGGCTTTCCTGTTGCTTCAGTAATAATTGCTAAATTTGTAATTATGCATAAATACCATTGTCTGAATTACTTTAGACAATTTCCTTTGGTAGTTCATATTCTTAGAGCATGAATGTGCTCTAACATCATTTTAGGGTGGGGTAACATCTTTCCCTCAGATGACATGCAAATTATATATACATATTCAAACAGACACACCTACATATTCACACTTACTGGGTTGTTATTTTTTTAAAGTTATATATACAGTGATATTTTCCTTTAATTTCCTTTATGCTATTGTGTGACATCAGAAGAGAAAAAATACTAAAATTTTCCATTTTCTTGTGACTGTTGTGTCTTCTACTTTTTTCTTTTCCGATTACTATTGTATTGAATTCCCTGCACAACATCTGTGGGAACTAGATAAATGCTTCAGATAAACTTACACTTTATTGAAAAGTGTAAGTATTAAAATGCATTACCCTGTAATGTACATTGTGTTCAATTTACTGCCACACTTCAATTTTGTCAGTGCTTCTGTGAAGTGATGTGAGGCCTTGAATATAGGGCTTCTGTGGTCTAGATCCTAGAATCTGCATGTATGGCAGTGTAACCTGTTCAGGTTATTTGCCTCCGAGTTCTGTAAGATGAGGATGATAATGGTGCATAATTCATTGTTGGGGTTTAGGGAGGTAATACACATAATGTGTTACCACAGTATCTGACACGTAGTAAGTACTTTGTAAAGATTAATCAATAAATGTTGGCTAATGTATTTCCTAACTGGGAAATCCATTTGGCTTTTTAAAATGCTTTCAGATAATATGAATGCTTTCAGATAATATAAATGGTTTGCAGGTTTTTTTTTTTAATAGGAATCCCTTAAATTAGTATAGTACTTGAGTGAGATGTACATGTATTATGCATGTGTACATCTGCCAGAAGACTAAACTCTGGTGATAAATTAGTTTCAAAACAATTTATTTCTTACAAATATTTGTGTTGTATATATGACTAGTGGAAATTTCTCAGAGCATTTCCATTTGATGATGGCTCACTTTATGGTCATTATGGCACATCTGATTTTTGAAAGGAATGTATTACTTTGCAGTGTGTAATTTTGACTTATATTTTATATGCTGCCATACTTCATGTATTTCATATAAACACTTGCAGATGGGCTACACAACATTCTTCTGTTTCCATCAGATCCAAAAGAAAATGTATTTTTATGTCTGTATAAGTATATTAAGATTTTGTTGTGAAATATACATGGAAAGGAATGAATTATTTCAAAAAGAAAAATTCATGTAACTGTCATTTGGTCTAAAAATCTCTAGCCCAGATACATTGTCTCTGGTGCCCCCTTTCTAACCACATACCTCTATCCCTTGTCCTTCCCGATTGGCAAAGGAAACAATACCTTCATTTGTATGGTAATCACTTTCTTGATTGCTTTACCACATTACATCCTGAAAATGTATCCCCAAAGGCTATAGATCTGCTAGTTTTAAAATTTTGCCTTTACGTAAAGATTTTACACATGTGGATTGAACTTGACATGGTTTGTTTTTTCCCCACATGTGGCTAAGTCTATGCTTGGAAACAAGTATTAGCTGAGCCGCTTGCAAATGAAAGCACAGGGACCAAGACTATAGACACTCCAGCTGGAGGACCTGGGTTCACATGCTGGTTTTGCTTCAGGAGCCTTCAGTGGGTTGTTCAGCTCCTCTGTACCTTACCTTCCTCAACTGTAAAATTGGGAAATGATCATGTTAGCTCATAGGGTTGTTAGAAAAAATTTTAATAAATTTAATGGACTTGGTAAAGTGCTAAGTAAATAAAAACAGTTATAGTTATGTTAGCAATAACTCTTGGTTTACTCAGTGTACACATGCATTTCTAGTACCTGATATAGGCATCAGTTTGTGAAATCACTAAGAGTATATAGTCTGAGAGGCAAATGTAATGGTAGGGTAATTTCAAAAATATTTTAAAATAGAGAGGATGCAATTGTTGCATGCTGTTTTTCCCCCCTTTTAAATTTTCAGCCATTAATGGTAAACACAGATAGCCGCTGTTCTGCCATGGAGTCTGTATCATTGCTGTTGGCTTGACAGTATGCTGTGCAAATCTGTGCCATGCTCTTGTCCTCTTTCTTCTGCACACAGCTGAGTAAGGCAAACAAAAAAATCATTAATAAAGAGTGAATGCTTTCCTGGCTCCAGAACACTATATCCTATTCAGCATGAGATGGATTCTGAAACTCTGAGTGCCTTTTAGTATTTTATGCTGAAAACAAGGTCTAAATTTTGAATGTTAGAATTTTGAAGTTTTTTTCCCTTAAATAATGCAATCAGTACATTGATCATCACAATCATTGTTGTTAAACAGGTATGGGAGAGAGCATGGTGTAGCAGAAAGATGTCAAGCCTGACGTGTGAGTTTGCTAGAGCTGCCGTAACAAAGTACCACAGATGGGATGGCTTGAACAACAGAAATTTATTTTTTCACCATTCTAGAAATATGAGGTCAAGGTGTCAGCTGGGATGGCTTCTTTTGAGGCCTTGTCCCTTTGCTAGTAGATGGCTGTCTTCTCCCTGTATCTTCATATGGTCCTCCCTGTGCAGATTTATCTCTGTGTCCACATTTTCTCTTCTTACAAGGATACCAGTCAAACTGGATTAAGACTCATTTTAATGACCTCATCTTAGCTTATTTTCCTCTTTAGGGACCCTGTCTCCAAATACAGTCACATTCTGAGGTACTGGGCATTAGGACTTAGGAATCTGGAGGGACACAATTGAGATCAAAACACCTGCACATCAGGATACAAAGTTTCTGATTCTGTTTTTCTATAACAATAGGGGTTTAATAAGACGTTTAACTGGTCTAGTCTGTGTAAATTTTCTTTCAGCTGTGACATACAAAGATATAAGTCAAAATTTATATAAATATAAATATACAAGACATTAGCATGCATGGAATCATTTATTAAATTTATCATTTCTGTGAAGAGTGGAAATTCCTTGTTGAAAGTAATTTTAGTTACATAATTAATCCATGAACACAGTTCTTAAAAAAAAAAAAATTAGGTGATTGTGCAAAGCAAGTTTCTCTTCAGTGAGTTCCCCCAATCCCTGTTTCTTCTCCGTTAAAAGTTGAATTTGTACTCTAGAAGAGCACTGCCCAATAGAACTTTCTGTGATGATGGAAATGTTGTTTCTGATGAATATAACAAGCTAGCAATTCAACAGTCCCCTGCTAATTGAGTATTTAAAATGTGCTTAGTGTGACTGGAGAACTGAGTTTGATGTGTAATTTTATTTTTAACTTTAATTAAATTCATATAGCCATTATAGCTGGTGCTACCGCATTGAACAGTAAAGTTCTAGTATGTTTTCTAAGATATTAAAAAAAAATATCCGAGCAAACTAATGGTATATTTGTTTTTATGTGTGGGGGGAGGACTATAAAATATAATTAAATTTTTTTCTACATTTTGTACTATGCTTTTTTTCAGTTACTATCTTCAGCGTGCCTGGGCTATGTGTTTATGTGTATACGTGGTAATGAATGTTTTAACTTCTTGGTTGATTGTCACTTACCTTTCAATCATTGTATCGATTTTTATCTAAAATTCCATTTTTCAATATTTATAGTTTTAAAGTAAGTATATTATATATATATTTATATGTATATAAAACACTATCATATTATTTTCTGTCTTTCAGGGTTGTTTTGCTTTCTGCCCTTTTCAGAAGTTATATATACAGATGATTTCCAAAGTTCAATCTAACCTCTGCCTTAAAAAATGAAGTGATTCCTTTGTTCAATATTCTTTAACTATATTTGAGCAAACTAGTTGTGTGTACCTATGTGTGTGTGTGTGTGTACATAGAGCTAAAATATAATTAAATGTCTCTCTCATTTGGATAACATTCTGATATATATAATGAAAATCAATTTAGTAAGGAGAAACAGTAACTCCTAATTGATTTAGCTAAATATAAAGCTATGAGCTCTTTTCTCTCTTTAGTTCTTGTCAGTTCTACAAGCAGTTACCAAGTAACTTGTATGATTATAAATGTCACATAGCCTCACTGTTGGACAGATATTACCTTGCATTTTTGTGGGGTACCGTATATTGAATTTTAAATTGGGTTATCAGGCAGATTATAATATGAGCAAGCTATCCTGGTTATAATGTTCCCTTGTGGAGAATATTTTAGTTTAAGTGTTGTAGTCAGAGGAGAGCTAAAATAGCAAGTTTTCAGTGAGCAGTCTGTTCAAGGATTGAAACTGAGCTACTTGAAATAGCATAGATATTCAGTTTCTTAAGTATTAGAGATGCTGTATATCCAGATGGAACTCTGAATTGGGTACATGTGTGCAGGAAAAACACTTGAAGGGAGTGAGGGGAACAGGGACAGGCAGACCGAGTGGTTGACCATGATGAAGTTGTAAAAGAGGTCTTGGGTGACACCATAGGCAGCTCTGAAGCTGGGACGGCCCTTCCAAGTAATCTGCTGTTGCAGCCAGGGTCTGTCTGCACTTCTGTACTCTAGCGTCAGCCGATCACTGGATGTGTGCTGTACCCAGGGAGGGCATGCAGTCTCCAGTGCAGCTGCTCCCTTGTCCAGGACAGTTACTGAGAAGGAACTAACTTTTGAGCTTATAGGAGCCAATATTCTCAACTGCGGAAAAATGAATGCTTTGTTCCTGATGGGGGACCTAAGGGGTCCACTAGTGTATCTTCTACAATATATTACTTAGAAGGCAGGAAAAGTTTGTTTTTAATTATTTTTCGTTAGTCACTGGGGTGTTAAAATGACATCCCTTAGGATGGATAGTCAGGATGTGTCTGGCAGAGTATAGAATTCATGTATTAAGGTTTTCATTTCCTCAGTATACTTTAGTGCTTAAGTAGTTTCTTGACTTGCAAGTTGGAAGTGTCTGAAACGATTGCTAATAACTTTAGTAAAGCTATTTGTTTCTCAGAAAGAAATAACATCAGAAAGAATAACCTAGAGAGGTAGAAGGATGGAAAGATAAAAGGGAGTGAATGCTACCAAGAGAAGAGTATGCTAAGAATCAGAGTGGTCACAGCTATGTTAGTTGCCGACAGGAAGTCAGGTAAGGTATGAACCGAGGAACACCCACTAGATTCACAGCCAAGTGGTCCTGGGGTCTTTCGGGGGCGATGAACTGCAAACAGATAACGGCTTACAAGGAGTGAGGAGGTGATCGAATGAATCACAGGGAAGGAAGTGTATTTGACAATCTGAGTGTGTGTTGGTGCTGATCAGAATTAGCTTACGAAGAGCAGACTGAAAGAACAGAGAACTAGAGTCTAGCATCTCTCACCAATGAGGAGGTGGGAAAAATATGTTCTAGAAAGAAAACGTAGTACAGAAAATTCAAGCAGCAATTTGTCTTCCTGACTAAACTCTTTTGTTAATTGAAAGGAAGAAAAATTTAATGAAATGCTCTATTATTGCTAATGACTAAGGGAGTTTGCCTAGAAAAAACCAAAATATTATTAAAAAGTGGCATTCCAGGTTGGCGGAAGGGATGTTTTAGTCACAGTGGCCAAGCCTTGATCTGCATTTCTTAACTCTATACATTTCAAATTTATTGGTCCGTTCAGTCATTCGACTTTCATTTTGAAATTAGATAATATTCTAGACCATCTATTATATGTAGACTGGTTCTGAGTAATGAATATAGCAGAAAAAAATCCTACCTTTTTGAGGATTCATTCTAGTGGAAAATAAAGACAGTAAACAAAATATTTAAGTAAAATTAGTAGTATGATAGATAAGTATTATAAAGGAAATGCCCAGATTTGGGGACAAGGAACATAAACATTAAGTTTAGTAGTCATGGGAGGCCTTTGGGAAGGTAATATATGAGTAAAGACCTAAATAAGGTAAGCATACAGGGCCATCTCACATTGGGAGGAAGAGCATTCCAAGCACAGGGAAGTGTTTTAGAGGCAGAAATTCAGAGGTAAATGTATGGCTGAAATATTTGAGAAACAGTGAGGAGGACTTGGACTGTAGCAAAGATGCTGGGAAGTCATTGGAGTGTGGTTGAAATTTAGTTGGTAGGTGTACTCGTGTGATTTATAGTCAGAAGTATATATTTGATCTTTGTCCTATTTCTGGTATAGACCTTGGAATTTCCTATAAGAGCAATAAAAGTATTTTTTTTTTCTGTTATTGGGGTGACTTTTGGCAAACCCTTAGGTAACCAAAATATGGAGGCTGGTTGCCATGGGAACCAACCACCTAATTAAAGGGTTAGAGCTTTCACGTACCCCACTTCCAAGAGGGGAGGGGGCTGGAGGTTGAATCAGTTGCCAGTGGCCAATGATTTAATCAACGCCTGTCTATGTAATGAAGCCTTTATTAAAACCCAAAAGTTCAAAGAGGTTCTGAGTTGGTGAACATGTGGAAATTTAGGTGAGAGTGGTGCACTCTGAGATCATGGAAGTTCCACCCTTTTCCCCATACCTTGCCTTATGCATCTCTTCCATCTGGCTTTTCTGAGATAGAGCCTTTCATAATAAAATGGAAATGTAGTAAATAAAGCGTTTCTCTGAGTTGTGTGAGCCACTCTACCAAACTAATTTAACCCAAACAAGGGACTGTAGGACCCTCCAACCTGTAATAGCCAGTCAGTTTAAAGCACAGGTGACAACCTGGACTTGTGACTGGCATCTGAAGTATATTGGGCAGGGACCGTCTGTTAGGACTGAACCCTTAACCTGTGGGATCTGTTGTTCTTTCTGGGTAGATAGTGTAAGAATTGAGTTGAATTTTAGGACACTCAGCTGGTGTCTGAGAATTGCTAGTTGGTATGGGAAAACCAGCACCCCACCTCTACACACATGTTGGAGTGGGATGTTAGAATCATTTTAGTAGGTTTTGGTCCAGTCTTGTTAGGTTGATACTGGCATCTATTTCCATCTGTCAGGACTGCATTATTTTCCCTGCTTAAGTTTTTGAATATCATCCTTACCGTGAGAATTTCAAGCAGAGGGGTAACATGATCTGACATGTTTTAACAAAATCACTCTTGCTGACATGTGAGAAAATACTGAATGGGGCAGGGGTGAAAGTAAAAATCCAGTTAGGAGGTTATTGCAATAATCCAGACAAAAGATGATTATGGATTGATCTTGAGTGTTAGCAGTAGAGGGATGAGTTGTGGTCAAATTCTGGATGTAATCTGAAGACGGAGCCAACAGGAACTGCTGACACAGAGGATGTGGATATGAGAGAAAGTAATGAGTCATGAATGCCTCTAAGGCTTTTGACCTGAGCACCTGGAAGAATGAATTGATAATAACTGTGATGAGAAAGACAGAGGAGAGGTAGGTTTGAGGAAGACGATCAGGAGCTTGAACATGTTAAATTTAAGATGCCCATTAGTCATCCAAGTGAGTTTGTAATTATGTATCTGGAGGATAATGGGATGTATCAGGCTGGAGGTAAAAATGTTAAGAGTCATTAGTCTATAGGTTGTATTCAAAGCGAGGAGATTGGATGAAATCACAAAGGGAGTGAGTACAGATTAAAAAGACAGGAAGTCCAAGGACTGAGCCCTGCAGCACTCTAAAATTAAGAGTTAGGGAGGAAAAGGAAGTGCCTGCGAAGAAGAAATGGCCAGAGAAGTAGTAGAGAAACCAGAGGAAAGAAATGTATTGGAAACCAAGTGAAGAGAATAGTTTATAGAGGAGGCAGTGCTCAGCTTTGTCAAAGGTTGCTGCCTGGTCAAGTAAGATGAAGACTAAGATTTGACAGTTGCATGAAGTCATGTTTTCTGTTTTAAGGGTTCACTTCAGTTTCCCATATGACTGTGTAGATATCAGGCCTCTGTGTGTGTCCTAGATTCAGACATTGTTGCATTTTGATCCCCACTTAACTAAGTCTGTGTAATTTTATGGATTAATGTAAAAATTCATCCTGAATTCCAAACAATATTGGAAATCATTTTGACACATATTTCCATGGTGATCTGACCTCCAAATTTAATATCCCACTATTTAGAATCTGAAAAGCAATATTGTTGTTTTCTTCATACGCCATGGACAAGACCAACACTCTTGAAAGTCAAACACCAACATCTTAGATTCTTAATAAGAAATTTTGCTTTGAAAATAATCTCACATATCATGTTACATCCAAAACTAAGCTTGTATAAAGGATCAAAATAGCACATTTTTCTTCAGAGTAGTTTACAATGCATACCTTACAGAAATAAGGCATGTTGATAAACACAGGCTTAAAATCAGTAGAACTCTGCAATTTATAAAACATATGCATATATTACATCATTCAAAAATATTATGTAAATGATCACCAACCAGAAGTATCTATGTCTCCTATTATGTGGCTGCCTTCCTCTGTCATTATCAGGGATGGTCTGCAGTCATAGACATCTTAGGTAGTCATCTTTCAGAGGAATACCTGCTGGGGCCCAGAATAGGCTGCCCCAAAATAGGCCTCAATGGCATATTGATTATTCAGAATTAAAGTTATTTAAGAAATGGCCAATGCAAGAGGGACACTCTGACCCTCCTCTTTGTCTCCCTGAAAGCAGGAAATAATTTCTCTCATGTGAAAGGTGTACTCCTTGCATCTAAAGTTAGAAAGACATCCTTATCATCAAAGACAGGGAATTTGAGCTGAGAAGCCTACATAAACAAACCTTGTCACTTGTTTAATTTACTACCTCAAGCCCAAACTCTGTTTAGATTCTTCACTAATAGGGCACCCAAAACCTAAGTTTCTTTGTCCTGTCAGTTCCTCACAAATTTATTGGGGTTTTTTTGTCTAAAAATATAAAACCTGCCTGCTTTAGCTATTTCATAGGTCCTATTCCTATGGGACCTCTATGTGCATGAATTAAAATTTGTTTTTTTCCTCTCTTGTTACTGTCTTATGACATATTTATTATTAGTCCAGCCACAAGAGCTCAAGAGAGGTAGAGGAGGAAATTTTCCCCTCCCCAACATACCAATAAAATGTTATCTATACCATGAAGTAGGGTTCTTACAGTCCTCCTTATGCTTATGCACTGAGATGCTAGGCAGAGTGTAAAAGGTGGGCAGAGTTCCCGGAGTTCAGCCTCAAGCCCCAGTGGGGAGAGCAGGCACTGTGTGTGGGGCTGCCTCACTGGGAACCCTGCCTGATGACTAGCTGAGCACCAGCCTAACTGATCCTACCCTGAAGTGCAGAGCCTTATTCTGTGGGGACAGGAGAAACAGAATGTACAGAGAAAGCATTATATCCGAAATCTTCAGGGAAAACAAATAGATTCTACACGATTCTGTGTATTCTCTTGCCCTATTTAACCTAGTAGGTTATAAAATATACCAAAATGACAATCAAGAGTCCCTCGTACAAAGAATCCAACTAAATGTATAATGTTGTGGATCTCTGGCTTATGTTTATCAAAATCAAAAAAGCAAGCATGCTAGGAATAGATGCTAAATGCATTGTCTTGATCCAGAGCGTGGCTGCCTGCTGAACTCCTTCAATACGGGCTTGATAAGACCTTAAGGACAGCCTGTCAGCCTGTACTACAAGCTTTATTGCTGAATCATCTTTTTTATACTTTACAGAGTATTTTATTTATTTCTGTTTTCCGTTAATAAATCTTCTCTTCCTTTTTGTGGCTATCTATGTCTTTCTCTTCTAAATCTGGGGCCGACTATTACTACTTATTGTCCTTTCCTTCTAAAAGTATGGAATGGAAGGAGTGTTGCAAGCTAAAACACATCAGTTTTTGTGAAAATACATGATATCACAGAATTAAAAACATTTTTAATATCCTAACCTGCAGTCTACTGCCTGTGCTTCTCTCTGGAGAGCCTGACTCACAAAGCCCAGTGCGAGAATATTTATGCGGTCTGACTACAGAGTTTGAGGTAAGCCTAAAGCTAAAACAAGAATTTAAAAGATACGGAATTTTGAAAAAGAATTTAAAGATACAGGAGAAGAGCTTCATCTTAGGTAAATACACGGTAAACATTCCCACGGAATCATATAGGTTGAGATTCTGGCTGCCAGCAATGATGTTCAAACAGGTAAAAAGAAGTCCATGCGTAATAGTGTTCCAGTTCTGTGTGCTGTGTGTCTCTGCATTTCCATATAAAGAATTGGCGCTGAAATTAATCAGTGCCACTGGATCCCTCATGCCACTGATGGAACAGTCACCCTGACACTTTCCCTGTAAAGGCTTTCTATCTGAGGCCTCCACAGTCCATCACTCCCCTCCATTAAATCCATGGCGAAAGCAGCAACTTTCATTGAAAGTGCAGTAATGCATACCAAGTGGGTCCAACATCTTAGTAGCTCCACGTGGAATTTATTTTCAACAACCTAGAAGCCTCAGTCTAACGTAAGATTATCTTTTCATGGTGTTCCTTTTATGAATCTGTTTTGTCTCAGGTAATATGAACCACATTTTTTTTTTTTTTAATATTTGTAAAGACAAAGTGTTTTGTTTCATTCAACTGGCCATTTATTGCATACCTACTATATGCCTGACACTGTGCCGGGTGCAAAGGGCGCCAAGTCCCTAGACATGGTCCTTGCTTCGTAACCAGTGATGCTTTTTTTTATTATGTATCAATAGTTCTCAGTTGGCTTTAGATTAACGAATGTATACATAGGCAAAGTAGCATTTGAAGGCTAAGTTCACATACACACAATTTTTTTTTTTTTGGAAAGATACGTGGGATTAGAATGTTTTAAATTTAGTTTACTTGATTAATAGTAGCATTTGTCATTAAGATTTCTCTCAATCAGTGAGCCTTCAAAGTACAATTTAGATTATGTGAGAATTGATGATCTTTTGACATTTAAAAGGAGCCTGCTTATACAGAAATGATCAAATTCATTGTTACACAGACTACACATATAGTTCGACTGTAGTTTCATCACAGTGCTGTTTAACAGATTCACTTACAGGTGCCTTTAGAAACACTTGTAGATATCGACTTTTTTGTGACAGCTGTTTGGTTTGTTTGTTAAACTAAATTTCAACCCATCACAGAGCTTTCTCTGGTACACAGAGTGTCACTGAAAATAATAGTTTTTATAGATTTTTCCCTGTTGTCTTCTGGATGGTAACTGATACTTAGCTACAAATCAAAAGCTACATCTTTCAGGAGTGTATGGGGCAGCTTTTTCTTTGTTGTGCTGGAAACAAAGGTAGCGTTATAGCAATAAGCTGTGATATCTGTCTCTTTGGTCTGAATTCCTTAAGATCTTTTTTTTTTTAATTTTATTGCATTGTTCTTAATTATGCTGTCAGGACAAAACTTGTAGAAGTTAAAAGTATTATTATATCAGGCAGAAACATTTCTTAGTCAAAAGCAACAAAAGAGAAAAAGCTACCATATAACCCTAAGACTACTTTCTATGATAATGTCCATCTAATTAGATTGGTTACAATCAATTCTTAAAGCAAGTGGTTTTTGAACATAATAGAGGCACTGTGTACCATTCCAGGTGCTGGTGGTAAAGTGATGAAGGATAGGCATTTGTCCTCGAGGATGCTATAGCCCAGTGGGGAAGGAGCAGTATGCAGGACAGGTGCATGGGTGTGGTAGCAATGTCGTAAGGATCATGCCATGTGGTTTCTGAGAGGAGTTCTCTCCCCAGAAGTTGATGTGGAAGGAGGGCAGGAAAATTGGCTCCAACTTGGGAAGGTTAGTCAGCAGTTCAGAGATGAAGACTGAAAAATGTAGGAGTGAGGATTCTTGGCAAGGGAGTGTCAAAAATGCAGAGGTGTGATGATGGTGGTGGGAGTGGACGTGAAGGGAGGGAGTCGATTCCAAGGCTGTTTGAGGAGGTAGAACATGAGGAGGACTTGGTGGTCATAGTTTGGATGCTGAGGATAAGGGAGGAAAGAGCTCCTGTACATGGTCCTGTCTTGTGCAACTGGATGAGTGGTTACCCTTTTCATTGAAGGTTTTGGGGATAGTTAGATTTTAAATTTAATAAACTTGTGGTGCTGTAGAGATATATGAATTGGGATAACCAGTTGGCAAAAAAAAGACAAAAAGAAACAATGACCAGAGAAATAACAAGAAAACTAGGATTAAGTGCTGGGAAATGAGGAATATATGTAAAAGGCGTTTCCTGAATAGATAATGCTTTGTGTTGCTCGGTAATAATGAGAAAGATCTGTGAATTGCAACTAGTAATTCATCACGGCCAGAAATGTGGACAGGAATTTAATTCTAAATAATTGAGAGTTTTCTTTTAAAGTGAATGGTATACCTCTGAAGGATTTGAAGCTGTAACCTGTTTACTTTAAAATAGCCTTTGAAGGAAAACCTGGGGTCCTACTTAGCTATAAACATAGATGTCCTTAAAGTAAAGATAACTCAGCAAATTGGAGTTATCTCAGTTTGTTCTCATGGAAGAAAAGTGGAGTTAGGATGAAGAAACTTGTTTATTTAAAAAGAGCAGTCAACCATAATCATAGCAGTTTCTAACTCTTAGAGTGTAAACATGAATAGTAAACTGATCTTACAATTATTATAATGATTATCATCATGATGTTATGATTACTGTATCAGCAGCAGCCACTTTTTAACTACCCACATGAGAGGGCATAATTGGGAAGAAACTGTAGCCCTGCTTAGTGGGCATTTATAGTCACTTCTTTAATATATTTCCTGTAGTCCATTTTGGCTCTTATAAATGAATCCTGAACATACCAGCCCAGTACAGAATTTCATCTGGTTGTATCTTTCTTTCACAGTGACACGTAGGTTAAAAAAAGAAGAAGGAAAATAAATAGACACCGTTTATTTGTACCCTTCTATTTTTCCTACGTGACATTTGATGAGGTAATCCCAGGGAAAATTCATTGATAAAATATAATCAATATATACTTGTTCTTCAAAAAAAGTATGAAACAGACTGAAAAATAAATATGGAGAATAAGTCATTTAATGTCATTGTTGGATACTTAACTACACGTGCCAGTTTCCTCAATTTAAAGAGAAGAAAACTGAACAGTAATCAGGAGAATGTGAACTTAAACAATAAAGAGCCGATATCACACCTATCAACTTGTGGAGAATTAACAGTCCAACAGCACCAAGTGTTGGCAGGAGTGTGGAGTCGTGGAGATACACCCTGATGGTGGGGATACGCAGAGGTGCCACTGCTTTGTGGAGAAACTTGAAAATAGTTTAGTCAATGCATATCATTTGGCCCAGCAACTCTGCCTCTGGATATATATCTGAAAGACATTTTTGCACAGTGTATAAGGAGAAACATACTAAAATACCAAAAAAAAAAAAAAAAAAACAAACCAAACTGGAAAAAGCTAAATCCTAAATATCCATCCACAGGAGAATGGGTAAATCAATTTTGGTATATTTATACAATAAAACAGTTAAAATGTGTGAATTGGAGTTCTGTGGATAAACATGGATAGATTTCAAAAACACAGTTTTAAGAAAGAAAGGAGATTGTGGAAGAGTCCATTTAGTATAATATGATATGTAAAGTTTAGAGAGTAAAATCAAACTCTAGATTTGTGTGGATCCATGCTTTGGTAACAGAAGTATAATCATGTATTTAAATGATAAATATAAAAATTATATTACTGGTTTCCTCTTTTGAATGAGCAAAGGAAAGAAATGGAATCAAGGAGGGGTGACTAGGGACTTAACACCATGTCTTTAATGCTTTGCTTCTTAAAAAGAAGTGAAACAGAAGCCAGTGTTAAAATTTGGCAAAATTAGGTGGTAGATAGATATATGGATGTTGATTATATTAATCACACTTTTCTGTTTTCTTGAAATATTTTGTAACTTTGAAAAACAAGAACTTGGACTGCCTGAGATTACAGGTTATTATAAGGGGTGCAGGGACTGGAGAGCACCTGGTTGTCATAACCAGAAGAGAACAAGCCAGAGTCAGGTCTGTACACACAGCCGCCCATGCGGAGAAGACCGGGCCACTCCCACACTGTGATCACAGATGTCGCTCACAAATCGTATGAACAGCGAACATTTTTAACCACTGATTCGGTACTTTGCTGAGTGTTGTATGCTGGTTGTGGCATTAGAATAAGATGAAAACAAAAGTCATGTTTAAGTGAGACCTGAAGTGATTTTAGTGAACTGTCCATTACTGAAAGGGAACGTGGTTTGCAAAAGGCATTAAAAGACAAATGAACAATGTGTTTGGGGGATTAAGTGATGTCATACAAGATAGACCCCATCCTCTTACTTGTAGTCAACTTTTTTTTCCACTTTAAACTGATTTAGATGGTAGCCTATGTATAAAAATAGCACAACTCCTGAAGAATTTGAATGTTATTGATCACAGTAAAGGTAAGATATAGAATCCAGTGAGAATAAAATGGTAAGAAAAAAGTAACATACTACACTTCAGAAAGCTCACCAAATCTATTAACTAGATCATGGAAAGTTAGCAGTTGGTGACGAGAGTGGTCATTTATTGACCACTTACTAAGTGCCAGCCACTGTGCTAAAGGCTTTGCAAACCTGAACTCATTTATCTCTCACAATGACCCTGTGAGTTAAGTCCTTAGATTTTTTTTTCTTTATGGAAAAGATGACCAAAGTATACATGTTAAGCAGTTTTCCCACATTCACAAAATTAGTGTATAATGAGGACAGGATTCCAGGGCTCACATGTGTAACCACAATGCAGTGTGAGAGCAGTACTGTAAAAAAGTGATAGTAGAAATATATTTGCAGATAATAGCTCACAAGCCAAGAAAAGGCAACATCATTATTTAATAGTCACAATACTACTGTTTACCAAGAGAAACTCATACAGACAAGTGCAATGACAGTGAAGAAGAAGCAGGGCTATTAGAATGTACTAGTGGAACAGCAGCCACCATTAAATGAATGCCTGCTGGATGATCATTATCTTATTTAATGATAGCAATATTCAGGAGGTGAAACTGAGCCCTGGAGAAATTAATGGATCGATTCACGATTGTACTTCTCATACTCTGTAGCTACATCTGTACATAGGTCTGTGGCCCCCAGATCTGGGTCTTTGTACCACACCACGTTCCATTTGGACATTCACATTCTTACCAGGTCTGGTAGGATTCTTGGGAATTGCTATTATTACCCATCATGACCTTTCTAAGTGATATCCCTTACTACCCAGTACCCAGTAGAGGCGAAGGAAAGGGAAGAGCAAAGAGGGACATGAGTCCTGGATGCCACAAGGAAACAGTTCTTTGCTAGGCATTTTGTAGAGAGTGAAGAGACAAAAACATTATATTTGGCCTTTCTCTGACTCAGCCACTGTCCTTCTGTGATACAAGTCATGTGGGAAGAATGAAGAGCAATGTGGCCAAAGCGTCAGGCACAGTAAAGCAGTGGAAATGTGCAGCTTTTGGTTTTCTGTGAAAACTGGACAGCATCAAATCTTGAGCAGTGGTACATTAAATAGCAGGAATGAGACCCTGGGGATTAAGTACTGACGTATCAGTCCACTGGCAATAAAGGAATGCTTGCTTTAGTGCAGAATTCCTGGGTGTCTGGGGAGAATGTACAGCAGTGGAGTCATCAAAGAGTTTTGGAATGGGAGCTGGAAAAAAGAAGGTGTCAGCAGAGATGGCAGGATAAATATCTGAAAAAAGCTTCAGTACTGTGATTTTGCTGTGGGCAGCAGGTCACAAGAGTAACAAGGAGGTAAAGATGGACCAGTGGCAAAAGGCAGAGATCCTTGCAGACCAAAGCATCTATCCAAAAGCAGAACTGGAGAGGCAGTGTTGCAAACAGCAAAGCGTTCTGCAAATAGTAGCTTTGACTGCAAATTCAAAAAGGTACAATTTTAAGATATGCACAATATAGCATCATCTCTTCATAAAGCATCAGCCATTATCGGTTTAACAGGACAGTGTTAATAACCTTTGTAAATGCCATTGCATACAGATAAAGAATGCATACGTGGAATGCAGATTACAGTGTTTATGCTAATGTATATGGCAGGATTCCTTAAGGAAAAGATAAGAAAACAATTTTTAGCATGTCAGTGGGCTGCTGAAGAAACTTCTCAAGGGAGAAGATTGGCTTTCTTTTATTGATTGGGTTTACTAATGTTACAACAACCTTTTGATGTGATTGCTCCACATATATTTAAAATATTCCTCCTCACTGGAGGGAGCTAGACTTAATAATCTTTATTCTGGTGCAGGATTTGAATAATTTTTCTTTCACCAAAAGAAGGGAAGAAGGGAATTTATAGCCACTGAATGCCTGTTATGCGCTAGCCTTGTGCTACTTGATTTACATACATTATTCTGTTATCCCCAGTTAAGCCTCTCAGTGTAAGAATGGAAGAGAAGTCGAGGCAGAGGTTTTCCCAAGGTGGCAAGGCTGAAAGTAGTAGTTCTGGGATGTGAAAGAGGTTGATCTGTCTCTTGGAGCCTGCAGCCTTGTTTTATGGAATGCTGCCCTGTGCACACTCTCAAGAGGAGCCAGGACCTGGGTAGGGACAATTTACCGGTCACTCCCTGTCAGAGATGTGAAGGAGAATTCTGGCAGAAGGATGAGGAATCCCTGCCTCCCCAGGAGAGGAGTTAGCAGATCTGCATTTACTTATGAAAGGCACTGGGGCCAGGCAACTAGGTTATGTACGGACAGTCTGCACTGTTCTTTTTCTTTCTCTGAAGAATTTCAGTCTCTTCGAGATAAGGTTAGAATTTAGGAAGTAACAGTGGACTCACAGGTATGTTCAATGGCTCATTTCCTTATTGCTGAGGACAGCAGACAGTCTTTCTTGTCCCCTATACCTGACACAGTACTGGGCATGTGGTAGATCTCCGTTTGCTGTTTTGTGTTGAAAGAATGAAAATGAGAAGGCTGAAATGAGTTTTAAGTCTATGTGTTTGAGTCTTTGAGGAAGTTATTTTACCCATGTGATTCTGTAGAAGTCCAGATAATTTTTGAGTCCCTATTTTGTGCCAGGGTCAATGCTAGAAACACAAATAGTGGACTCAATTTATCTGCTCAAGTGCATCTATGCTATTTAGTGACAGAGGCAGTGGTTTAAATGAATGAGTGAACGAATGAATGAATGAAGTGTTGTGAGATAAACGAGAGAAGCAGTTGGTAATGAGTGTTGTATGCATCCATTCTTTTGCACTTGTCGCTCTAAATTTTCTTGCCTTCCATTTATTCTTGTTTCATAAACTCTCATTCATCCTTAAGATCACTCTCAGACATCCCCATTCATGTCTGTTTGCCTTCAGCTCTTCTATCTATAAAATCAAAACAACAAACTAGATTATGTGATTGATATGGGCTACTAGGGAAAAAAGACTTGCATAACTGCTTTGAGTTATTTGAGGAAAATTGCTACACACAAACAGGTGTTATTAGAATTCTAGTCACACTGATGGAGACATTAAAAGGTTGGGTCTTCAGGGATAGTCCTTCAAGGGTATAGTACTAATAGAAGGACATACGTTATTTTTAATAAATACATTATGGTGTGAATTAATTTTCAAAATAAGCGGTTCAATTTTGTGCACTGAAACTGATTTCTAATAAAAGAATCAATTTTAATTTAATTTTTATTAGTTCAGTGTTTTCAGAAAAAAATACAGGATCCCTATGTAAATGGTAGGAACTGTACCTATGACATTATAAATGGCTGTTTCACTGTATTAGGCACAAGTAGATGCTTAAAATATATTTGTGGTATGAATGAGTGAATTAAAAAAATGAAATCATGCTGAACTATGTTCTGAACTGTTGATGAGTAAACATGTGGTCTTAATGTGGTCTTTGAAATGTGGTCTTAATAACTTTAGTAGCTACATATTGAAGATGAAGATACATGAATGGTAATAAGTTGATAAATGTAATTCTTTAACATAAAATAGCGAATAATCAGTAACTGAAATTTTTATTAAGCAAATAATGATACCAGCTTTTTAATGTTAAAAATAGTTTACTTGATATAAGGGGAAGTGTTTTGTGGACTAGTGGTGTTAATGGACCAAGGTTAGAGAATAACAAAATTGTGATTATTGTACGTCATATGTTTTAAAAGTTTAAATGATTAAAAAAGTGTGTGATTCAGTTTGTTTATTTTTAGAATGTGATAAAACCAACATTACTTGAACACAAAGTCAAGAGGTATATCAGCAAACTAATGCCAAGGAGGACATAAAGGCATTGGTAAACAAAATAAACAGATCAAAAAACAAATAAATTTATGTTGATAGATCACAAAGGAAAGGATTAAAGAGTTACAGGAAAGCAATTAAAGCAGAGTTAGAGATTAGTGGGGGAGAATTAACAATCAGGGCTGAGAATTCTGAAAACATACCTTGAGTTTGTGTTGAAAATTCATAAGCAAGAAAATGTAAGTCCTTCCTAAAATTCATCTGAGTATAAATATAGGCCCACCTTCACAGTGTAGTATTCTCAGACTGGACTGGACCTAGAGAGCCATATTTCTTATTTTGAGGTTCCCTGTATAACTAAGCAAACCAAAAGTTTTACAAACAGATGCATAGGAGTAAGCATCCAACAAAAGAGATAATGTGCAAGAGGATGAGATGGCAAAGGATTGGCTTGTAAAGGCACAAATGGGTTTGAAAAGGAAAACACTGGATGACTGGGACTGGCTTGAAAATACACAGGGCGGTAAGAAAGTGAGATCCCACCTTAGAAGGGGAGAACATACTAAATATTCATGCATGAAAAATGCAAACTAGGAAACATCCCTGTAGCACATATATAAATCCAATGAATAAAAAGTAGTTCAGTCTTCCGCTAATGAGGCCCTGAGCTGATATTAATAGTTCTGTTTGACAAGAAAAATGTTGATGCTTAAGATTTACATTTCCATTTTACCTATCAGATCTTTGTTTTTGAGCATGCATTTGTCAAAATCATTCACCAGCTCCCTTCAGGGACTCCGTTAATATGTTTGCTTATTGTTATAATTCTTGCATATCCACTGAAAATAATGATGCTTCTTTGATCACTTATTAGAGCTGCAAGTATTCTAGATTATCACCTCTACCAATCTTTAGATTGCCTTTGGAATAAAAATAAAGAACTTCCAGAATATTCTTTTAATATCTAACGGAAATCACACACTAAAGCCAGTTCAGTTGGGAATAAGTGAAAAAATACTCAACTGAAATGCAATTTGTAAATGAAACCAACAGATTATAAGTTATACATAATTGAGAGTGATTGCTAAGAGCATGTTAATACATTTTATGTAGAGGCTTCTGATTTCCTTCTTGTGCTGACAAATGAAATGACTGTATTTTAAATGAGTGGTTAAGGTAGGAAATCAGTACCTGGTGCAAGACTTTTGTGACAGTGAATTATTTTGCACATTTGACAAAGAGAAAGCTCTGCTGGATGTAAAACAGAGAGTGGATTTTATTATGTTCTCAACTGTGTGATGTAGCAGATAGTAGAAACATCATGGGGCTTGATTTATCAAAACCTACCCAGACTATGTTTGAGTCACTCATTAGCACCAGAGCCTAAGTTTTTCCATCCCCAAAATAAGAATAACTATGGAGTAGATGGTGTGATACAGTAAAAAAATAAATAAATAAACACTGGTTAGGGGGTCAGGAGATTAAGAAGATTCTAATCCCAAATATGCCACTACTTGGCATTGTCTCACTTTTAACTTTAGTAATATCCATAAAGTTGATTTCATATGCTGATTTTATTTTTTCTAATACATATTAAAATAAGTAAATAAGATATCCTTTTGTGCAGTACTTAAAAGCCTTTTCTGAATATTTGTGAGAATTGGGCTAGAGTGTTATTAGAAAATGGTGCATAAAGAGAGGCTAAATGTTGAGTAAAAATGATACTAAAATATTTTAGGTTGTGCAAATTCAAATAGCACGTATGCAGTTATAAATGTAGCATTCTGAGGAAAAGCTGCTGTGCATTAAAAACAGGCATGGCACAAAGACAATGGAAAACAGGTCAGTTCATCTCTGCCTGTTGTCAAGCTTTTGGCCTTGTTTTGATGATAAAACATTCTTGTTCACGTTAAGAAGAATATTAACTAGTATTGGAGTTATAATCAAGGAATAATGGTACAGAAATGAAACAAGGGGATGTCTAACCTCTGCCTGTATTACAAAAACCTGGAAAAATAAGGAGATGGGTGTGTCCACCCTACATAGAGGCTTGAAAGAAGGCAGTGTTGGACTTACTACCATGAAACCCACTGTATGTAAGAATTGTAGAAGAAACCTGGATATAGTGAAAATAGAAATTAAAGAAAGGCCAGGCTTGGCATTTGCATTCATCAGTAACTGAAACAATATGGGGTTGACCATTTTCAGGGCACTGTGACAACTGTGTCTCTTGCTATTCCAATAGATTTAATGGGTCTATTTAAAAAACACTTAAGTATCACTTGTTATGTGTTAGTTATTTTTCTAAGCATTTTATGGATACTAACTCTGAGTTTTCACTACAACCTTCTCAGGTACTTAAATTGCACTTTATACATGCAGAAACGGGAGCACAGACGTGCTCGAGTACACAGGGAAGCGAAGTCTGAACCCTGGAGTCTGGCTGGGATCATCATCAGCAGATTCATGCTGTTCTGCCTGTCCCACAAGTGGGCCTGATTTTTCTAAAGACCCCTTCTCTTTGGTTGAGTGAGTGATTCAGGAATTCGGGTTAAGGCCATCAACACAAGGCATTCTCCTGACAGAACTGAATCAGAAATGCACATTATACATATACATTTAGGACCAATAAATAGTGGAGAAAATTCCCAAGCCTTCTGGGAAAGAAATCCCCTTGCTCTTAGTAAAGAGTGCTTATCAGAGACTCTTCTTCTGGATATCTTAGTGTGTGGTTTCAAATCCCATTACTGCTTTGGTCTTTTGGGCAGTATATCAGAAACCCTTCTGATACCTAACCAGGAACAAGAGACAAACAAAGCCAAGAGAACAGCAGAGGACAGTGGTAGAGTCACTGTCCACTTAGAAGCCACCGTGTAAAGTGTTATCATTGCCATGGGCTTGAATGCTTCTTGAGCTTTTAACTCTGTGCCCTCAGACAATAGAAATTGTGAAAATGTTGGGTAGCTCCGGGTTCTCGTTCTCTCTTTCCCTCCTTCCCTCCTTCTTTCCTTCTTTCCTTTTACTGTTAAAGAACACAATTAAATTTTAAAAATTTAAATCACAGAGGAGGAAAGCTCCAAGAAAATCTTCTGAGAAAATAGTGGCAGCGGAGTATCCAGATCTGAATAATGCCCAATTGAGGATGCAGTGTGCAGCTCCTCTGGCTGCTGTGAATTATGTCATCCTGCTGAAGAGTTTGTGTTGACCCTGGAAATACTTCTAGATTTTATCATGCCAGTAAAGTTACTAAAATTGAACTCACCTCCCAATAGTATTAGAATGTAGCTTATTTAGTAATTAAGTAATTATTTTAAAAAGCATGAGACATAATTATATTAATCAAAGTCAGAAACCTGATAAGGGATTTGAAATGAACATAAAAAAGATTCTCTTTCTGGTAGTAAACTAAATCTCACTAACTTACAAGCTTACAACACATCAGTAACTAGAGGCTTCCTGGGGAAAATCAAAGGCATGTAAACCGTTCATGAGGGGCCCTCTGAACATCAGCATTAGTTTTCCTTCTATAATAAACTATGTCCCTTTTCAATTTTAAGTGACAGTTAAAGGGGTAGTTTAATTCCACATGAAAACTCATAATAATATGACGCTTTCAAATTGAGTCAATTTTGTCTATTTCTCTTCTTGCAGAAAGCCCCAGAAAAGGTGAATTTTACGGTGTCCAGATAAAATTGGACGAATAAATTAGGTAGGCCAGGACTGTGTCATAAGTTTGTAATTTAACTCAGTACGTTGAATCTAGTAGAGAAATGATGAATTATTTTTGAATGACTCAAGGGATGAATGAGTAAGACTTCTTTCAGGACTGGGCTATATAAGCGACCTAGACGGTTACTTAGGTTTCTCTTAGACTTTGCTGGCTGCCTGTTGCATGTATGTTACTTCATTCCTTTCATCGAGTACTAGGTCAGGTTGCGTGGTGTTGAGTATAGGTGACATATTAGAGCAGAAGCTCGAGTGAGTGAGTTAACCTTACTTCCTGTTCACTGTTTGTTTTTAATCACCAAAGTGGTAGTAGTATCCATGTCATGATTATGGAAGTTTGTGTGAAATAATACTTTTCAAGTGCTTAGAATGATGCTTGGTATATAATTAGTAACTAATAGTTAGCTTTTATACTTGTTGGTATTAGTATGAATTTTGAAAATTGAATAGAGTTAAATAAAAGAAATAAAAACTTTAACCTCCCAGGATATGTAACAAAGTAAAAAAGGAATTAGAATTGAATTATGCATTAATTTTTACCAAAAAGATGTTGTAAATTGACAAAGAACACCACATAAAGTAAACAAACAGTATCAGCATATTTACTGACATCTATATATCCTCAGGCTCACGAGTTTAACAACTAAGATAAACCTTGAGAGCTCTTGCCTGCAATGTGTCTGTGATGAGAATAGGCTGAGTTCCTAGGAGCACTTTGTCAGTATTCCCTGCGTTAGTAAACATTGAACATTCATGGCCCATCATAAGGCTCACTAACCTCTGTTTCTCTCAGTTCAACCTTGGTAGTTATCCTTTCTGCTTCTACCTAGCTGCTAATTGGATTTATAAATGTCATACGTTTTTTAATGAAGCTTTTTTCCTTATTACCAAAAATCTGTACATATAATTGTAGGAAACATTACAAAATAAACAGTGAGGAATATTTAAATACTGTTGTAATCTCCCTAAAGATTTTCACTGTTGATCTCTTTGTGTATGCTTTTCCAGACCTTTCTTTTCCTTTCTTCAACTCTAGAAAAATCTCATAGAACATTTCCTGCTTTTTCCGTTAACTCAGGATTTTGACAAGATCTAACAGCATTTGTGTATTGGCCCCATGCTGACAAATTGTAATGATCTCCTGGAAAGAGCTATTCCAACCTCAAGGTTGGAGGGGCAGGGGCCGGCGGGAGGGAAGTGGAAAGGATGGAAGCTAGGTCCTCTGAAGACCCCGTAGATCTACTGATCTGCCTCTTAAGTTTCCTAACCCTGAGTCTGGGAAAACTGCCAACAATAATCTCACTCACTTTGTGGCCCACATTCGGAATAGACTTAAAGCTTTAAGAGCCTCCAATTTGTTTATCTTTTGGATTAGTTATGCAGTTAAGCAGATCATCCTTTATTTTTTCTTCCCAGGTGACAAAAACTCAGTTTATCTTGTTGGCACTAAGTTGGAAACTGCTCCTATTAAGGAGGAATGGAATGATATGTACACATCGTTTGCAAATTAACGTACATTATTGTAAGCAATCTCAACCCAATGTCACGAACCATAAACTGCAACTTTTGTAGATTTCAATTTTTTCATATGTAAAATAAGGCTTATTAACAATATCAGCAAACTTTCTCATAGAGATTATGAGGATTAAGTGATATCATACTCATAAAGCATTTAGTATAATGTTGGCACATAGTTAAGGCACAAAAAATACTAGTATTACTATAAAATAATAAAATGTTCTAACAGATTGGTCTAGTAATAGAATGAACAAATCCAGGGATATGTGAAATTTGGAAATTTAAGCTAGCAGGTTATTTGTATCAGAAAAAAATGTTTAGGAGCAGATTGCATGAGTTTAGGACTAAAGATACTTGTGTCACCAAGACACTTAGGTCAAAAAGGAGCACTATGGGGCCTGGGACAAGGAGCTCCCCAAAAGTTCATGTAGTTTGAGGCTCTGTACCCCAGTAGATTCTAAACTGCATTCACACCATTCTTGTATGAGAATCTCTGACAAAACTGCAGAGACAGTAATTTCACCAATGAGAAAAGAGAGACAAAGTCAGAAGCTCACTAACAGCAGAGAAAAACTGATGCCAGGTTCTGAGCCTTGGGCTAGAGCTGCATAAAACTCTCCCATTTCAGTTCAGAGACTGGGAAGGAGCTGGTGGGTATCAAATGATCCCAGCAGTGAGGACAGGAGGGGTACAGAGATTAAATGCTGGTTAAGGCCTCATGGTGTGTGATCGAACGCGGAGTCGAGACTATTGATAGACCAGAGACAGTGTGATTTTTAATGCACTCAAGTTCTTAAAGAGTTTTCCGATTCTGTGCTTAATGGCTTCTTTCAGCAAGTCATATTTCTATTTGGTAGGCCAGAGGGATAACATAGTTCCACTTCCTAAGTATTTCCCTGATCTTTTTTAGTATAAAAGCCGTGAGGTTCTAAATGGAGTTCCAGTAAGGCCTCTGAACTCCTGAAGAAAGGGCACTTTGCTTCTGTCCTTACAATCAAGTTGTCCCCTGCAAAGATGCAAATTGGAGTGCTTATAGCAATAACCTGATACCTTTTGAAAACCAGGAAGGTGGTAAGAACTCACCCATAATTTCTGATTTGCACTGTTATTTGTCGGGAACTCCCCTGTATTAGGAAAACACATTAGCCGTATAGCCATTAATCTGAATAACAGATTCCATGTTTGTTAAAAGAATTAAGGAGCTCATTTGTTGTCATGTTTATCAGTAAGCGCATCCACGGAGAGTGGCCTATCAAAGAGATTTATGTTTCTGCTCCTAAGACTGTTTTGTCTGTGGATAAAAGATATAAATTCTGAAATGTTAGAGACTGCCTGGAATTAGAGTGTTGAACAGCTAGTCTATAAAGTGTTGCTTTCATGTGAAAATATTGCTGTAAAAGGTGAATAGGAAATCATTTCCTTTTTACAAAGTTTAATCAAGATCTAAGTCTGACTTTCTGAATGATTTACATCTATAAATTAGATAGGTGTCTATGGTTATTTCTGGTTGAAAGAGGACTAGTTTTAAATTTTGTGATTCTCTCCACCCACCAAATGGATGAACATAGTCAGGTTCAGTGGTGCAGTTTGTAAACACGTTATGTAATGAAATGATTTTAAAGATACTACTTTAAAGATTCTAGGAATAAATAATTGGGGCTGCACTTGAAATAGTAACATATATTTCTTGAGCTTTTTCACACTGTAATTTGAAACTGTCATTCTACTGCCATCTTAAATTAGGACTTTTTAAAAGAAAATTCTAAACAAAACACAAAATTAGACCTCAAAATTTTTTTTCTGTAATTTTAACGTGACATATCCTTTCTGCCTGAAAAATTGATAAAATGGGTTATATAGTAATTAATAAAACGTCCTGTTGTGTCTTTGGGTCACTCTGCTTAATAAGTGATTCGTTGAGACAATTTATTTTCTTACTCATCTTCCTTGGAGGTTATGTTTCAATTTTGGTCTAGCGGCTTTACACTTAGAAAAGGAAGAATTCACAATCTAAGGCCTAAGTAAGAAGGCAATGTGAAAGTTCCACAGTGGACATGGCACTGGATTTCATCTTTTTTTTGTATCACCTGGTTGTTTTTATAAAGTCAGTATGAGTTTGTGTCCTGACAAGGATTGATGGTCTCAGTGTTATCATCATGATGTACTGCATTATTTATACACAGCAGCCAAATTCTGTTGTTTAGTTTGTCCTTTGCTGTCAACTGAAGAACTGCAATGTTCTCTGAATGAACCATTCACTGGGTTTATGATTTTTGCATCATTTTAAAAATACATAATCTTGGAGTATAAAATTCAATAAGCCATCTTAATTATGCATTTTTCAAGAAATTAGAAGCCATCAGGTGTCACTCCTTTGCTCTGTCATCCTTCAACACGTCCATCTGGTACAGCAACAAACCAGGGGCAGGCTGTTTACTCTGCGTGAGTGCCAGCTGCTGTCCGCTTACCAGATACGTGGCTGAGTACATGCCACTGTCAGTTCTTGTCCCCAAACACAGCTCTACCCTCAGTGCTTTCCCTCAATCTTTTTTCTAAGCTTTTCCAGGCAGCAACCTTTTATTTACTGCAGGTGCGTGTTCCTTACCTTCTTCTCTTCTCAAGCCTCTAATCCCATCCCATTTCCAGCCGCACTATACCACAGAGAAAATGCCGTATCTGTCAGTTTGTCTAACAGCATCTCCAGACACCTAGGCATCCAGGCCATACTTCATATAATGTCGGTCTCCCTCCTCACACTGAAGGGGATTCCTTCCACATGTACTCTGAAGACCATCATCATATTGTTTTCTCACTGCCTATCCTTTTGAGCATTCCCTCTCTTCTGCATCTGTAACCTCTTCTTTTCTGGTAGCTGCTTCCCATCATCACCAAAACTGTCATTTTTCTGCCATTTTAAATACATTTCCAACCCCTGTCCCCTACCCAATTTTCATTTAGATAACATTTTATTTGAAAAACACCGAGTATGTGCCAGGCACTGGTCTTTGGTCTTAGTCAGGGTTGGGGTGGGTTGGAGCAGGGAGACTTGGTGAATAAGTTGAAATGATTCTGAACTTCAAAGCATTTACAATGCAGAAATACCTGTCTGCATCTAGACCATGTTTCCAAAAACACTTCTCAGAATTTTTTATTTACCTTCCCATTGTTTAATAGATCGACTTGATGCAAATTTCTCTATCTCTAACCTGAATCTTTCTCCACAGGTTCAAATCCTTAAAATCAATTTCTTACTGAATATCTGCATGTGGATGTCTATAGACACTTCAGTCCAGGTGTTCCCAAAAAGGGGTTCCCCTCCTTCACCACCATCCACAAACTTGCTCCTTAGACCATGTTTTCTATCAAAATGAAAGGGAGAGCTCTTTGTTAAATTTTGATAATCTGAATTTCATTCTTAGTTCTTCTCCTTTTCAGCCGTCAAATTGGACCTATAAATTTTGTCTCTCAATATACCTTTTGGAATCCTCCTCTCTCCATTTAGTTTTTGGTATTGTAATGTAAGCCAGCAGTCCCTTGTTCCAGAAGACACTTTGCCGCTTCCTAACTGGTCTGTCACCCTTAGACTTTGCCTCCTTGTAATCCCTTCTCCAGACTACATCTAGGGTGAGTTACCTGAAGTCCAAATCGTGTCACCCTCCTGCTTAGACCCCTAAATGACAGTCCTTTATGCTCAGGAATGCCCAGACTTCTTATGACTGTCTTAAAGACATTCCATTCCCTGGGCAATGCCTATTCCTCAGTCTTGCCTCTTGCCATTCCTGTTTGCTCTCATCTCTTTAGCTAACGTGAGTTTCATCCTGTTTCTTAAGCACGTGCTCTGACTGTGCTCCTTGCACTTGCAAAGCTTACCCTTCTGCATTAGACCTCTGGTCCCACGCTTTGCCTGGCTGGTTTCTGCTAATCCTCTGGTCTTGAATTGGAGATCACTTGCTTTGGGAAGGCTTCCTGACTCACAGTGCTGAGTTTGGTGTCCCTCTCTTGTGCTCCCTTGGCACTAGGTGTTTCCTTTCTCATAGAACTACCTGTCTTTTGTTAGACTCTAAAGAACAGGTTATTGACTATCAGGGGCCCCATAATATGTACCGCAATTATCATTTAATGGCATGTAGATGGGCTTCAGTTAATATGAACTGAATGGATGGATATGCTTCATAGGTAGAAATAATATAGTCAAAAAATACTTGGGAATTCCAGTATATGGTTGAATTTTCTGGCACTTTGTAAAATTTAAGCTAATTATTCTATGTAAATTCAATATATGCTAGTAGTGAGTAGTATCTATTCTACTCTCCCTAACATGCTCTGTACCTTTATTTTTAATTTGCTGATTCTAACTTCCTGCAAATAATTTTTTTCATAACTCACAGTATACTAACAAAGAACATTAGTCAAATAAATATCTTTCCTCATTTATTTTCGTCTTAATTGAAGGTAGGAAAATATAAACTAACTTCCTTCTTTCTATCTTTTCTTCCTCTTTCTTTTCTTTCTTTCCTTCCTCACTTCCTCTTACTCATTTTCCTTCTTCTCTAATAAATTGAAATCTTTGGATGAGTTTTTAAAAAAAAATGTGGAAGTCTGGGCCCCAGCGCCAGTGATTCTGATTTAATTAGACTGGGCATCAGGAATTTTAAAAGCTCCTCTGTGATTCTAATATACAGCAAAGTTTGAGAACCACTGGGTTAGATCATCTCTAATGTCCCTTTCAAATCTAAAAACTCTAGATTTTGTTATTTTAAGGGACTCTCCAGAGTGTTTTAAAATACAAAATATGCCGAAAGATTTTTTTTTTCAAAATGTAGAGCCCCAAATATTTTTGTCTTTTCATGCAGTTAGCCTTGATTGTAGCTGTGTATTAAAGGATGTAAAATTCAGGTAGTCAACACTCAACAATTATTGCTGGTTTTCTTCTAATTCTTTTCAGCACAGTGTTCCCTTAGCATTTAAAAAGTTATCTAAAAAGAAAAAAAGTGTCTAGAAATAGTGGGATAAATCCCTGGCTAGCAGCTGAGAAACATTCTGCTTTAAATTAGCTTTCCTGTGCCTCTGAGTGAGTCTTAGAAATTTCTTTATTCATTCCTTAGATCTGTGTCTTCTTCTATGGCTGAATATGGTCATTTGGGGCTCTGTGGACACCATTTGGATAGTCTTTTATTACAAGTATTTCCCATGATTTTCTGGTAAAATGACAGTTCCTCTCAATGCAGATAAACATATTCTTACTGGCATTTTTATCTTATTTCCTTCTCTACTCTTCCTAATTGCTGGATGGTCTGAAATACCAACTTAAATTTGTTTTAAAGCTAACAAGCAGATCAGATCTTTGAAACTATATATATTTTGGGGGCGGATATTTACACTGGCCACACTTATAAGATTTAACTTGTGAAAGAAGGCTTTAAAATTAAATCTATGCATCATACTCATTAGAACATACAACAAATAAAATTTCAATGTTCAACACAAATAGCCTCTTCAGAGTCACCAAAATAAATTGAGAGGCCTATTGTTGATTCAGAAAGTGACATTTATTTGTTCTGTACAGTTTCACTGGCAGTAAGTCATAGGGTGCTAACATTTTCTGTGAGTTTTACCAGTTTGAGTATGCAAATCCCCATGAACTTTATCTCTTTTTAACTGGAGTTACTGCTCACTTGGGTACTGGAATTGGCTCATTTTGCAAAGTACTCTGTTTACAGGTTAGTTCAAATTCTAACTTGTGCAATTGAAGACAAAGCCTTTATTTTCTTTCAGTTTTTAAATGAAATGATAGTATAGCTGCCAAGTTCAATGGGAGAGCAATAAACTGAAGATGAGGTTGTAATACACAGACCTGCATTGTTGTGGTTGTGAAACATGAATTTAAATGGTTTCTTGTTTCACATTGTGGCTTTGATTTACATTTCCCTGGTGCTTAGTGATGTTGAGCATCTTTTCATGTGTCTGTTGGCCATCTGTAAGTCTTTTTTTGGAAAAATGTCTGCTCAAATTCCCTGCCTATTTTTTAATCAGATTGTTTGGAGGTTTTTTTTGGTTTTTTATTTTTTGTTTTTCTTCTCAAAGCCTGTCACAATTTTTTATTACACAATCACATGAGACTTTTCTTTTTGCCTCCATCACTTAACAGAGAGAGTTAAGATTTTCTTTCTTTTTTTTTAATTGAAGTATAGTTGACTATGTTTTTATTTTTGATGTTGAGTTGTATGAGTTCTTTATGTATGTACCAGATATATCATTTGTAAATATCTTCTATTCAGTAGGTTGTCTTTTCCTTTTATTGATGGTTTCCTTTGCTGTGCAGAAGTTTTCTAGTGAGGTGTATTCCCATTTGTTTATTTTTGTTTTGTTGCCCTTGCCTGAGGAGTCATATCCAGGAAAATATTGCTATGAAAAGTTGTCAGAGAGCTTACTGCCTGTTTTCTTCTAGGAATTTTATGGTTTCTGATCTTGCATTTAAATTTTTGATCTGTTTTGAGTTTATTTTTGTGTATAGTGTAGGAAAGTAGTCCAGTTTCATTCTTTTTCATGTAGCTGTCCAGTTTTGAAGTGGCTGTCTTTTCGATGCTGAATATTCTTTCCCCCTTTGTCATAGATTAACTGCTCATGAAAGCATGGACCTAGAGGGTGTCTTGCTAAGTGAAAGAAGTCAGACAGAGAAAGACGAATACAATGTGATTTCATTTAAATGTGGATCTAAAAAACAAAACAAATGAACAAACAACAGAAATAGACTCATAGAGAACCAAACTGGTGGTTGCCAAAGGGTAGGAGAGTAAGAGGACAGGTAAAATAGATGAGGGGATTAAGAGGTACAAACTTTTAGTTATAAAATAAGTAATTCATGGGGATATAATGTACAATATAAGGTGTACAGTCAATAATATTGTCATAACTTTGGTGACACATGGTAACTACACTTATAATCACTACATAATGTATAAAAATACTGAATCATTGTGTTTGTTGTTCATCTGAAATTAATATAATATTGTATATCAATTATAATTCCATTAAAAAAGATCAAAAGTAAAACAAAAATAATGTATGTCAATTATAATTCCACTAAGAAAAATCAAAAGGAAAACAAACAAAAATAAAGGTCTGTTTTCCTTTACCACATATAAATATGTATTTAATAGTCTTCACATTTAATTTGCAGAGATACTGAAGAAATATCTTGTGTTGATGAAGTAACATGCTTAAGAGGGATGTTACCACTTTTTTGTTTCTAATTTTACATCTATACAGATTTTTTTGCAGAAATAGAGAGAGGGTAGGGATGAGGGTGGAGACATATTCTAGGTGGCTTCTAGCATTGCTGAGGAACAAAGAAAATGGAAATGCATGCATTCATCCAAATAAATGATTAATATAGTTACAATACTGTGCGAGTACAGGAATACATTAGCAGTACTGGGTAAATATATTAATGTGTAAAAATGTATCAATATATACATAAGTACATTAATATATAAATGCAATAATGTATTTTCAGTAGATGTTTGATAATGTAGTAAGACTAGGCTTAGCAGAAATGCCCTTGATTATCACGAGGACAGAGGATCAAATGTGGGGCTTTAGGTTATCACTTGGTTCCTACTAAAACTGTGTTGCTGATGAAAAACATTTAGTGACACTTTGTTACTGTGTTCCAGCTACACTGGCCTCTAGCATTTCTTGAATTCATCACTCACTTGCCCCATCACTGGGGCCACACGCTTGCTGTTCCTTCTGCCTGGAAGACTCTTCTTCAGGCTTTAACAAGACTGGCTAATGTCCCTCTTCAGCTCAAGCAGCACCTTTCTTGACTGGCTCCCTTAAGTAACCAGATCTATTTACTGCCTTTCTCATCAGCCTGTTCTCCTGTCTACTCGCCCCACCACCCCGCAACATAGCTTTCGTTACAATGGACAATACTTTGCTTATTTATTTGTAAGTTTTTCACTTTCCATCCCCTCCACTATAATACAAATTCTAAAAGTGCAGAAACCTACATATCTTTATCTAGTCTGTATTCCCAGTGTCTAATGTGATTCCTGGAGTATCAATACACAATAGAGTGATCACTGATTCTCTGATCTGTGAACTGGATTTTGGCACTCACATATAAAGAAAATTGAATATATAAAGCATCCAAGAGTTTAAATATCAATGAAAGAAATTAGCTATTCTGTCCACCTGATTCCCGGAGTAGTGGCAACATAGAATTTTCTTCTTTACCTGGCATTGGCATTATAAGATGCATGGTCGTATACTGAGCTCACAAGAAAAACACAACCACAGCATAATGGTACAGACTTTAAGTTTTTAGAGTCTTTTTTTTTTCTTTTGCATTGTCTTCTGCAGTGCTACATGATATTTTATAGATGCATACAAACTTTTGCTATCTAGGGTAAAAGATCATACAAATTGATAATAAAGTGAAATAAGACAGTCTCTGAATCACCTTGAATAAGAGGTGACTGGCAACAGGTGGTGGGTCAGTGAGAAGGATGAGGCAGACACTGAACACAGACAGGATGGTCCCAGTCCAAGCAGAACCCTGGAGTTGGGGGGAGGGTGCAAAGAGCAGGCAAATGGGAAGTTAAATTTAGCCTGCAATGATTTCTTGCCCCTGGGAAAAATAATTGCTTCATTCTATTGCCAAAAGGCAAATCGGCATCAGCTTAATCTGCCTGAGTCTGCCATAAACTGCAGATGGAATCATAAAACATAGTTAGATTCAAATTAAACACATCTGTCCTAATCTAAAGCAGGTGAGTCCAGCCAGCCAAGAAGCATCAAGGTATAACACTGCACACAGATTACAATAGGCAGAGGTGTATTTTAGGAGACTGCTGACAGTGGAATAAAGAAGCATGAAATTGTGTTTTGTCCTATTTTCCTTGTGTTGGGCCTGCCTTCTTGTCCTGGTTGCCATCTTAGTTTTAAAAGGCTTTACCAACACCCCCTCTAGGAAACAAGCAAGCTGACAACAAAGCACTGATTTGAAGTCCAGAAATGGGTTGCATTTTAACGAGGATTCTTACCTGAGCTGATGCTTTCTCAGATTAATTGCAATGACCAGGAATCAGAAGTCCTGACAGTGCGTTTTTTTTTTTTTTAATTTTAATTTTTTTATTGACATATAGTTAGTTTACAATGTTGTGTCAGTTTCTGGTGTACAGCATGATAGTACTGCCTACAGTGCATTGTAATTGGCCTTGAAAATCTAGCCAGAGGGTTTGTTTCTACTGAAGGTGCCAGCCTATAACTGTAGCACCCCCGAGATAGTGGGTGTAGAGGGGAAAAAGTGGGCTAAGAAATGATGGTTTTGACCAAGGTGACTGTGCATCTTGTCCACACCAGGACAGTTTTGAGGGTAGAAGGGGACTCTGGCACCCATGGAGGTGCCTGGCTCCAATTTCCCTTCAGGAAAGAACATGCTGTTTGGCTGCAAATAATTCAGTTAGCTTGCAGTGACCCCCTTCTGTAGCACCGACAGGATCCCGCTTGAGCCTTAGAGCCTTGCTCTGCCTGGCTGTCCTCCAGCCAGTGATGGAACACGGTCAGGGCATTAGTGCCTGGTCATTTCTGCCCTTGGGGGATTCCTCTAAAAAGTAACCTTTGCTCCTGGAGATCCCAGCTGGACTGGCTAAGACTTTGCCATGATGGCCCAAGACTCACCTGCCCATTCCTCCTTCAACTCCCACCCACATTTCCTCCCCAGGTGTCACATCTACATCACAAGATGAAGACTTGTGCTGCCCACTTCTGCTTCCTCCTCATTTTATCTTGCTTAGGCATTACTGCTCAGTAAACTTGTGCTTTTAACTTCATTTTAGCACTTACTTCATGGAGAACCCAACTCACACAGGGGTCCTACTAATAATTAGATATAGGGAACCAGATACAGAGAATGGTCTGTAACAACCCTAATTATGTTTGATGAGCTCTGTGGTCTTCCCTCTACTTCATTCAAGGGCAGAACTTTGTATTCTGCTGACATTGTCCATCTAACATAGGTCTATGTGGGGCCTTTAATTAATCTCAGAAAGACCTTGACATACTAGACCCTGAGTGAATAAACTGCATGTTTACACTGCAGTGGAAAGAGCCTAGCACTAATTTTCTTTTCTTTTTTTCTCTTTTGAAGAATCTTCTTTCTTCCTCCTCACTTATTTGTTAGTATGCTCAAGGACCTCCTCTTCCCCTCCCTCCCCATCCCTCTCCTCTCTACTCCCCTCCTCTGCCCTCGCTTTAAGACTCTCACAGGAATACAGTATTCACATTTGTACTTAACAGTCCATGTTTAACAGAAGCTCTCCAATTCCATATCTGCTTATTCAGTAGGTTTATGGGTCATTTTCATTTTGACTATCCCACAGGCTTCTCAAACCCAATAATTCCTTTAAAACTAAACCCATTGTATTTCCTTATGAAAGATGACCACATAGTCATAAAGACAGGAGCTCTGAAACTCAACCCAGATTTTTTGCTCTCCCACAGACCCCATGTCAGTTTGGTCACAGTGTCATCTTGAGTCTATCTTATACATTTTGGTCAAACCTGTTACCTCTTTTCTACCTTTTAAGAAGACACTGAGGAAATATCACTAATGGCAATAAAATGTTAGTTTTCACAAGCATATAATGTGTTAGAAATAAGTAGATGTAAGCAAAAAGAAAGAACAAAAAGTACAAGGACAAGAGGGAAAAAGCAGGTCAGCTGAAGAGCAGCTGGCATCTGCAAGATACAGTGAGAGGTGGACAGATTGTTCTGACTCTGACCACAGAAGCACTGTGTGGCTGGCCCACACCCCGGCTAGAAAACCAGTTAGATTAAGGGTGATCACCTAGAAAGGGCAGCACCAGTAACAAGGAGGATTTCTTAAGACACCAAAACTCCCCATAATAATGGGATATTCAAATAGACCAGACATTCTGGCTTCATGTGGTCCTGGGTATATCAGGACTGGAAGCTCACATCAGTTACTAGGTTATGCAGGAACCTGGCTGTAGGAGTGAGAGGGATCCGAATGAAAGGTTCCTGACTTGGGTACATTTATAAATGTAGCCTGGATTCTTGAGAACCTCTAGGATACTGTTCATGCTTTGCCTTTCTCCTGTAGACATTGCTTCTGTCAGTATAAATAAATCAATATAAATATCTATAATATGCCTTGATCTGTTGAGATTTCTGTAACAACAGACCCTGGACTGGGGAGGAGAAGTCCTTTTTGTAGTAATGACATTTCACAGAAATATGACTGACATCTTATCAAAAAAGCCGGTGTTCATACACATCATCATGCAGTGCACAGAGCAGATGGCGGTGTTGTTAGTCTTGCTATACAGAGCTGTGCTCGTTTACTCACAAAGGCAGAGAGGCAGGATCACACCTTTAAACTCGTGATTGGCTTTCTAGAAAATCTCAACAATAATGCCTTTGCTTCTAGGTGAATTATCTAGGGGGAGGGGAGGTCATGATTTGGGGAGACTTTCATTTCATTTCCAGTATTTATTCCATGGATTGGGTTTAAATTGTGCCTCCGTTGCTTTCCCTGTCCAGAGCTACCTCTAAAGAGGGTTAGGAATAGCGCTACTATTCACAATAGCCAAGACATGGAAGCAACCTAAATGTCCATTGACAGATAATTTGATAAAGAAATTGTGAAATTGTGGGATATATATGCAATGGAATACTACTTACCCATTAAAAATTTTTGTACGACATGGGTGGACCTGAAGATTGTCATACTAAGTGAAGTAATCCAGAAAGAGAAAGAAAAATACCATATGATAGCACTTACGTGTAGAATCTAAAAAAAAAAAAAAAAAAAAAGACACAAATTAACTTATTTACAAAACAGAAACAGACTCACAGACATAGAGAACAAACTTACGGTTACAAGTTGGGAAAGGGGGTGTGGAGGGATAAATTGGGAGTTCAGGATTTGCAGATACTAACTACTGCATATAAAATAGATAAACAACAGGGTCCAACTGTATAGCACAGGAAACTATATTCAATATCTTTTAATAACCTATAATGAAAAAGAATATGAAAAGGAATATATACATGTATAACTGAATCACTATGCTGTACACCAGAAATTAACACAACATTGTAAATCAACTATACGTCAATTAAATATATAATAAATATATATATACAGGCAAAAAAAAAAAGAGAAAATCCTCATCATTTTTTGCTGGGACTACTTCAGAAGATTAATGTTTAATCCTTTTGCCCTCAGTCTTGATCCAACAGGATGCTGCCTGGGTCATCGTTCAGAACACAGATGAAGCCGTATATTTTCCCAGGTGTAAAGTCCTTTTATGATTTTCCAGTGCTCACGGATAAACTTCAGAATGTGGGCACAGCATATAAGGCCTTTATTTATATGACAGTGCTACCCTTCTGAGCTCCTTTCTCTCTATTCCTCATATACATCTGTGCTCCAATTACAGTGGCCTGCTTGAAGTTTCTGGAGTGAGCTGTGATCTTTTCTCTTTGTATATATTATTTTCTTTGCCTGGAATGCTGAGCATGTACCCCCTCATCTTCTGCATCACCTAACAGCACTGAGTCCTTTTAGGAGTCTCCTGTGATCCCACAATTTGAAGCATGTGTACCAATCAGAGGTCTTATTGCTGTGTGCTGTAACTGTTCCTATATTTTAATCTTGGATAGTAGGCTCTGTTGCTTATCGATCTCAAAGACTTTCTTTAGTTCTGTATATTCAGCACTTACCTCAGTGCCTATCATAAAATAGGTACTCGGGTATAGAAGGATAGATGGACAAATGGGTGGACAAATGGGGGGATGGCTGAGTGGCTGGCTAGCTAGATACATGGAGAGACAGATAATCTATCGAAATAGCTTTACCAGTCATCAACCTCCAATTTCAAGTGTAGTCTATAGAATGCTGCAAGCATAGTGTTCTTAAAATAGATTTGATTACGTCAAAGCTTTAAAATACATATTAAAAACATTCATTGGCTCCTCATCTTACAAATGGTGATGTCACTTTTTAATCTTTCCTGATCTGACATATTTGTACTTTTTCAGCCTTTCCCAGTCAAATACTCCATAGTCCAGCCATACTAAATCCTATAGTGTTTCCAGACCATACTCATTTATTCACTTATTTCGTGACTCCCTTTTCTGATACCTGCTCCAGAGCTGATGCATTTTTGTCTGTCATCTTAGAATAGCTAATGACTTGCTTTATACATTTGACAAATATTCTAACTTCCATTTTCATTTTTCTAATATTTTAAAGTGGTTAGTCTGGAAAAGAAATGAAATAATTAATTCATGAGAAAGCTTCTACAGGGGATAGAATGCCTAAGAAATACAAAGTAGTAGTAGGAGGTCCTGCTTCTTCTTTAAATTTTGTCAAGCCTCAGTCTCTTCTGACCGTGAGGTGGCACTTCCACCTGTAAAGCTCCGTTGGAAACTGAATGGGCTCTTCTGAATCTGATTCACATCCTCTTTGTGTAATAAAGCTACATCTGTGTCTCTGAAGCCTGCTGTTCCCCAGACTTAACCAGTGCTACTTTGGGTACATCAGGCTACTCAGGGATTAATAACCCTTAAGATTTCTAGAAGCCCTTCTTATTTAGCTGAGAGAGTCTTTCAGGCCGCACCTGAATTACTTGAAATGTTTTCACAAAGGTCTCATAGCCACATGCTTGATGTGATGTTTATGTTGAGGCCATGTCTTTCTAACACAGCTCTGGATCTGATCCTTCACTGGTTTGAAGGGCTGGATTTGAGAAATTGTTTTATTTTCAATCACAAGTCCTGGTTTCCCTATAATCCTTTTCTTTACTTTCAAACTCATCAGTTTTTTTCTTTAACACGTCTCTTTCTGGTAGTGCCTTATCAAATACAGCTATTAAGAGCCAAGTGGTACCTTAACACTGCCTAGAAATCTCATTACTCAATTACAAACGTTCATTGGGTACATTTTCTATCATGCAGTTTCCTCAGGTGACAGCTTTACCAGCTGCTTCTCTCTGCATAACGTGGATAGACGTTTTTTTAGTCTCCTGTAGCCATTCTCTGAGTGCCTTTGCGGATTCCATCTGCTACAGTACTAAAGCCAAGGCCACATGTTTTAGCTCTTTGCTGTGGTACAGTTCATTGCTCTTTTCTTCCATGTTTCTCTCACCTCTCTCAGGCAAGCTAGCCTGAATTTATTCTCTTGGCTGTGGCAGGCTTCCAAGAAAGGAAGTAGAAATATTCAAGTGTGTTTTCAAACTTCTGCTGGCTTTAAGTCTGCGACCATCCTGTTGGCCAAAGCAAGTCACGTGGGCAAGCCCAGACTCCAGGGAATCAAGAAATAAGCCCCACCCCTTTATTGAGAGAATTGCAGTTACAGAGCAAAGTGTGTGGATGTAGATAGGTTATTTATTGGAATAATTAATAAACCAGTCTACGACAGCTATTTCGGTTAATCTTCTTTAACAAATTAGACAATATTTCATTTACATGTAATGAAAAAACCCCAAACTGAGTTAACAACTTTTAGGAGGCAATTCAGTATGCAATGTTTGATTTATAAAATTTAATTTTTTACCATGTTACATGCCATCCCTCTTAGAAGCACATGGTTTCAAATGAGTTTTGCCTGCCTTATCTGTAAATCTAAATCATATGGTGACTTTACAAAAGGAAGATGAATGGAGTATGTGAAATAGTACATTCGGTGCTTAAGGCAAAAAAAAGTCAATATCTGTTTCTTTATTCCTCAGGTGATATTTGTGATCCCAATCCATGTGAAAATGGAGGTATCTGTGTGTCAGGGCTGTCTGATGGTTCCTTTTCCTGTGAGTGTCCAGATGGCTTCACAGATCCCAACTGTTCTAGTGTTGTGGAGGTTGGTAAGTGCAAGATTTAATCATTTCAGTAGTTATCCTGTTTGTTTTCCTGAGTGACTGGCAAGTTTGGGTGTCAGTGGATTATGGGTGTTCTATGTAAGATTGCTGTGTGTTGCTAATTAGTCTACTAATTAGCAAGTACTAATTGTAGGTCTCTCAGTTTTATCATTTCTATTTTATTTTTAAATTATTTTTAATTTAATTTAAATAATTTCAACCTGTTTTAGTGATTAACACTATACATAAAAGGCACTGCCTGTACTACTTGAATATAAGAAATTTCCTACCTTTCTAGTATTCATATACATTTAAATTTTCTCACTGGAGAATGATTCCCAAGTCAATTTATTCAAGTTAAATCGTCACTTCAGATAAAACAGAACTTATTTTAGTAACTGAAAATATCCATCAGTATGTTGTAGCTGTTCTAATCATTACTTTTCTAAGACTACAAATATATGATGAAAGAAAAAGTGTTCCAGCTGCATTGTTCTTCAAGGTCTCAAAAACTTGCTTGGCAAATATTGATCACATTTCAAAATGTTTTTATCTGTGAGGTGCTTCATTGGCATGTATAGTTATGGAGTCAGGGTAACTTGCATAATATCCAAATAGTTCCCCAGTAAGAAAATAGCTGTACGTTAATAATTTAGCATGACGTAAACTTGTATAGAAATTCTTTTCCTCTGATTAAAAGTAATACCATGATTAAGTTTGAAGAAATTTTTTTTTCATGCCAATGTTAAGAAGGAAAAAAGTAGACTATATCTGTTCAATACAGGAAAACCAAACATGTGCTGTATTAAAATTCTGTCAGGCAACATAAATCTTGGGAGACTCAGATTTATTTAGGTTTTCAAAAATAGTTTTGAAAAAGAGAAGTAATAGTGTCTATAGTATGGGATAAATTTGAATTATTCATCATTGTATCTAATGCACCTAACCTAGTACCTCTATGCATACTAGGAGTCCAGTAACTATTGGTTGAATGAATGAGAGAATAATTAAATAAAACCACTGACTTGCCATTTGGAGCCACTAGTTATTGCATTTTTGTGTGCTTTATTTTTTAAATGTTTTTTCTTGTATTTTTTATATTACATTGCTGTGAGTATATTGTATCTGAAAAAGTTAGTTACATTATTTCTGAAAGGTACCTTGTTCATTTGAGTCATTTCAAAGATAATTCTCTTTTAACTTGCTGCTATTTTAGGGGGATTGATGCAATGCCATAGAAATAAAACTGTTGTAATCACTTTGACCCAGTCTCCAAATATGTGCTGTGAGTTTCAGAGTTTAATCTGAGAATCATATCCTCAAAAAAGTTTATAACTCTGAGAAAAATTACGGTCATAAATATTCCTAACAGGAATATATGAATAGAATAAAAATTCAGTGTTACATTTTAAGCCCATGGACCCCAAATTGGCAGTGCCTTAGATTTGTAGTGTATAATGTTTTTGTTGCTAATTATAAGGGCCAAATCTGGAACTGAAGAGGCAAATGTATGTAAATAATTAAGAAACTGATATCTTTATAGAATTTTGAAGTAAATACTTGATTATTTTGGGCCATATTCTTAAACATTAATTCAACATTTATCATTTTATCAGAAGGATGATATTATAGGCAGTAACACTTTAAAAACTAAGCATATTCCACATAGTTCGATAAGACTTTGGGAAATCAAATGCTTATAGAGTTAAGTTTTAACTACACTCGTTATTCTATGTTACTAGAACACCTCTGAAATTCAGAAATGACATAGTTATACTATATTACCTTAAGCTTTATGTTTTTATGTTTCAGGCAACTTCATTCTTCTATGAGGTATACTGAAATGTTTTTGGAAGAAATATGTTTAATTTATATTTGCTTTATCATAGCATATTAGTTATGCCAATTTTAATTTAATGCATTGGTTTTATAGCATTAAAAAATAGAAAACAAGTATTCTACAAGTTTAAAATGTCCATAGTTTCTTAAATACAACTTTCTAGGATGTGAAATAATTTTTAAAGGGTGAGAAAATAAGGGAAAATTAAGTAAAATTTTCAGGTTAAAAACTTCTTTAGGACAGATGTGTTATTACCTTTCTTACCTTTCTTTGAACTCTTTCTTAACTCTTGCATATATTCAGGGAATACTAAATATTTATTGAATAAAAACACTTAATAGCAATACCTTTAATGTCTAACTTACCTTGGTCTTTTTTTTCATATTTTTAAAACTATTGGTGCAAAATATGTGAACATTAGGTCATTAAAGACAATCCTGCCTATTTTAGTTTAAAGCATCTACTATTTTTCTGGAACATTTCTGGGACATTGTTGTTGTTTCCCTGCTGTTAGGTAGCCCCAGTGCAGAAAAGCAGAATGTACTGGAGTTTTATATCAAAAAACTCCCAAAAGTTGTAGGTATTTTAATGTAGTATTTTAATAGACAAGATTTGAGCTGTCACCATTGCTGTATTTTTACTTACATGTTAATCCTCCCAAAGATGGAGATGGAGATATGTTTAAGATATCTACTGACCCTGTGAGCCATATAAATTTTATGATTATATGAAGTTCTGAATCTCCTTATTTTGAATTTCCAAAAGAAAGAAAATTATCTTGTTTAGATTTGCTTAGAAAAAGTTGTGTTTTGATCTTAACTTTAAAAATTATTACTCCATTTATTCTACAGTCGAAAAATATACTCTCTTTATTGTAGCACATCTGGAGAGGGGAATTTTAAATACATGCTGCTCTTAGAGATAAAAATTACTTCTTGATTTTACCTCAAACCTCGTTACTTTGCCATAACCTTATTTTAAGTTCTTGATGCTACTTCAAGAGAGCCTCATCCATTTTTTGTACTTTTAAAAGCATCTAATGTCAGATAAACACAAAACACTTTACCACCTTTGCAGTCAATCCTCACATCACTTACATTCCCATATTACTTGTGGGAGCTTAGAGAAATTAACTTGCTCAGATTTGTGAACTTCATTCACTAGACAGCATTGCTTTTATATGAACTTAGTTCTTTGTCTGTGTGCTCTGTTAGCTCTGACTCTTTGCCTCTGTCTCTCTCTCTCACACATCCTCTTATATACACATCTACACACCTCTCAATGTACTTGGCCTCTTAAAGTTAAAAAGACTCACTGGTAATATCCACAAAATACAATAGGAAAGCATCTCTGTGACAGAGGAGAGGAAAAAGAAAACCTAATTTTCATCTTGTGATTTGAAGACTTCAGCCAGACTTACCAGAGTTTGTGCAGATGTGCACTGGACACTGCTACCTTCTCCAGGGGACTTGTAGACAGAGCACCATGTGGTTAAGCCCCAAATTACTTGCCAATTACCTGCTCATATTCCTATATGACACTGTAACTTGGAGCCAAATGTTGACACACTCATTTCATGAAGAAATTTCTATGCCTAGTGAATATTCTAGCATTCATATATGGAAATCTGGAATTATTAAACTGTCCAAGTTCCGCGGCATATTTCTCCTTTTTATGCTATCAGATTAATTTGTAAACTTATCATGAATACAAATTATACAACCCAATTACATAGTATATTAATGTAACCAAAGAGAACAAAATAAGTGATTGAAATTTAAAAAAATAAAATCTTAGTTTTCATTTATTCTTAGACAAATATTTATTGAGTACTAAATAATAATTACCTAAATGGTAGAGATGCAGTTGTAAACAATTTTACAGGAATTACTGTTTAGCTAGGAGAGCAGATAAATATGATTGGTGTTATGATAGGAGAAGAATATGGAGCCTTGAGAATTTAAAACAGGTGTCCTTTTTTAAGCTCAGTGTCAGAGAATGCATGCCTACCTGAAGAAAAGAATACTTAGACATAATTCTAAAAACTAATTTTAATCTACCAGGCAGAAAGCTAAGAGTATTCTAGACAGCAGAAATGTTTTTTAGAAAAATCAGGCAATAAGGAAAGTCATAATTCCATGAGCTGAAAGAAATTTAGGGTGGCTAGAGCTTAAAAGGATAGAAACAGATAGAAACATGGTGGCCACTAATGAGTCTGGAGATGGTGATGGTGGCAGATTCTGCAGCGTTGCAAGATGTTATAAGGAATTTGGATTTTATTCTAAGAGTAATGGAGAGGATTTGTACTTTTAAAAGATCACTGTCACTGCAATATGGAAGAAACTCATGCAGAGTAAAGCAGGGGACTATTTGTAGGCTACTGCAGAGACCAGGTCAGATATGACATTCTTAGCTTGGCTCAGTGTAGTAACAAAGGGAGTGGAGAGGGGAGAGTCAGTAAGTATTTAAAGGATACAGTAGATAATTATTCATGACTTGTGAGGTTATTGAATAAAAGGGTTTTAGATAAAGGGAGGAGTAAAGAAAAAGCATCTCCAGCTTCTGGCTGAGCAACTTGGTGCCATTTACTGAGATAGTGTAAATTGAGGATACACTGGATTGGGAGGCAGAAAGTGAGTTGAGTATTTTGCATACTGAATTTGAGGAATCTGCTAGACATAAGTAAAGAAGTCAGGCATAGATTTGGAAGTCATAGTTAAATAGATAATTATTTAAGCTCAAGGAGTGTATGAATCCATCCAGAAGAATAACTTATGAAAAGAAAAGAGGACCAAGAAATGGAAACTGATTAGAGGTTCATTAACAATTAATCAATAGGTAGAGAAAGTAAAATACATAATTAAGTCTGACAAGGAGTGATTGGGGAGATAGAATAGAAACCAGGAAAGGATTGTGCCCCCAAAGCCAAGGGTAAACAGTGTTTCAAGGAATGGATGATCAGCAGTGTCAAATACTGTGGAGAAGTTGACCAAAGTGGACATATATATTGAGTCCATGTGAATTATGGATGCTCTCACCAAGATCAGTTTTGCTGGAGTCTCATGGAGAAAGAGCTAGATGGTGTCACATGGAAGACTTAGGGGAAAGTTTTTAAAAAGTGGCTAGCAATAAAGGGGAACTTCCTCAACTTGAAAAGAATATCTATAAAAACCTACAGTTACCATTATACTTAATGATGAGAAACTCGGGGTTTTCCCCCCAAGATAAGAAGCAAGGCAAGGATGTCCGCTCTCACCACTCCTTTTTAATATTGTACTGGAAGTGTGGTCTAGTGTGGTCTAATGGTCTAATAAGATAAGTAAAGGAAAGAAAAATACGCAGATTGGGAGGAAGAAATAAAACTGTCTTTGTTCACAGATGACATAATCATCTATGTAGAAAATCTTCAAGCATCGACCAAAACACTCTCCTGGAACTAATAAGGTTTTATAGCAAAGTTTCAGGACACAAGGTTAATATACAAAAGTTAATCATTTTCCTATATATGATTTCCTATGTATTTCCAGCAATGAACAAGTGGAATTTGAAATTAAAAACAATACCATTTACATTAGCATTCACAAAATTAAATATTTAGGTATGACAAACTATGTACAATATTTATATGAAGAATACTATGAAACTCTGATGAATGAAATTAAAGAAGATATATGGAGATATATTCCATCTTTGTGGATAGGAAGACTCAGTATTGTCAAGAAGTCAGTTTTTTCCCAACTTGATTGATAGATTCAAGCAGTCCCACTCAACATTTTCTACATATCAACATGCTGATTCAAAAGTTTATACAGAGAGGCAAAAGACCAAGAATAGCCAATAGAATATATAACAGAGTTGAAAGACTGATAATACCTGACTTCAAGTCTTACTATAATGCTGTATTGTTCAAGACAGTGTGGTATCAATGAAAAAATAGACAAGTAGATCCATGGAACAGAATAGACAGTCCAGAAATAGACACTCATAAATATAGTCAACTGATCTTTGACAAAGAAGCAAAGGCTGTACAATGGAGCAAGGGTAGTTTTTCTACAAATGGTGCTGAAACAACTGGACATCCACATGCAAAACAAACAAGAAAAAAAAAGGAATCTAGACATAGACATCCTTCACAAAAGATTAATTCAAAGTGGATCATAGACCTAAATGTAAAGTGCAAAACTATAAAACTCCTAGAAGATAACGTAAGGGGAAACCTGGAAGACCTTGAGTATGAAAATGACTTTTTTAGGTACAACACCAAAGACATAATCCAGGAAGCAAATAATCAATAAGCTGGACTTTATTAAAATTAAACTTCTGCTCTGTGAAAGGCAGTATCTAGAGAATGAGAAGATAAGCCACAAGTTGAGAGAAAACATTGCAAAAGATAGAGCCGATAAAATGTTTTCTAAAATATACAAAGAACTCAACAATAAGAAAACAACTTGATTTTAAAAATGTGTCAGAGGCCTTAACAAGCACCCTACCAAAGGAGACATGCAGATGGCAAATAAGCATATAACAAGATGTTCCACACCATACAGCATCAGGAAGTACAAATTAAAGCAACGAGTTACCATGACACACCTATCAGAAAGACTAAAATCTAGAACACTGACAACACTAGATGCTGGGAAGCATGTAAAGCAATGGAAACTCTCATTCATTGCTGGTGAGAATGCAAAATAGTATAGTAGTTTGACAGTTTCTTACAAAATATAACATACTCTTACCATATGATCCAGCTATCATTCTCCTTGATATTTACCAAAAGAAATTGAAAACTTATGTCCAAACAAAAACCTAGACACAGATGCTGATTGCAGCTTTATCCGTTAATTGCCAAAACATGGAAGCAACCAAGGTGTCCTTCAGTAGGTGAGTGGATAAACTCTGGTACATCTGGACAATGGAATAGTACTCAGCTTTTAAAAATGAACTATCAAATCATGAACAGACATGGAGGACACTTAACCTGCATATTACAAAGTGAAAGGAGCCAATCTGAAAAGGCTACATACTGTATGAATTCAGCTATGTGACCTTCTGGGAAAGACAAAACTGGAGACAGGAAGAAGATCTGTGCATGCTGGGGAATGGTGATAGGGATGAATATGCAGAGCATGGAGGATTTTAGGGCAGTAAAAATACTCTATATAATATTATAGTGTTGGATACATGTTATTATGTTTGTCCAAACCCATGCAATGTACAATACCAAGAGTGAACCCTAATGCAACCTATAGACTGGATGATTATGATGGGTACATGTAGGTTCATCAGTTGTAGCAAATGTAACATTCTGGTCCAGAGTGTTGATAATGGGGGAGGCTGTGCATTTGTGGGATCAGACCATATGGGAATTCGCTATACGTTCCTCTGTTTTGCCATGAGCTTAACACTGCTATAAAAATAGCCTTTAATTAAAACATGGCTGTAACAGACATTCATCAATTTGTTCATTTATTTGTTTATTTGTCCATCCATCAAATATTTATTGAGTATACTATGTGCAGACGTTCTTCCTGGAACTGAGGATATCAACATTAAAAAAGAGGCTTTCCCGTCACAGATCTTCTAGTCATATGGCGAACTAGACAATAAACTACTACACTTATCATGGTAAACTCTATTTAAAAAATAAAGACAGGTAATGAGGTAGACTAAGAGGAGGTCTATTTTTGGATAAGACGACTTGAAGAGACTAAGAGACTGATGTTTGAACAGGGGGAGAAACTGAGATGGATTTGTTGTATAAGGATGGGAGAGAAAGGACAGTAACTACAAGGGGAATTTGGGCCAAAAGAGATTTTTCTTTTAAATGAAATTGGCATTAAGATTCAGAAACATGATATAAAGCCTAAGCTTGTGTTTTACTAAGAATAAACTATATTAGATGACTCATAGATATTTCAATAATATTTAGTGTACATTTAACCTATCAAAAATTTCAGTCTGAAAACAAAGGACATTTGGTAGTCACTTAATATTCATCATCACTTTTAGAAAGAATTCAAAGTACCTGCATTTCTGAGAGTAGTTCAGTACAAAGTTAGCATATCATTTCTTGTTCTTCCTCTTTATCTTCTCTGTACTTGCATTGGCTTCTAACCAGGTTTTCTCATTTAGAAAAAATTAATAAACATGAAGTTGCTTTATCCTGTTTTATCTTCTCCTGTTCTATTGTACTCCAGCCAAGCGTAATTCCCTTTGGTAATTGGTATTCTTTTTCTAACATAAATTCAGGTTCTTTTAAATTTGTGGCCCTCCGGTCTTCTCACGGCTAATCTATCTTTCTGCTTCCATTTCATTATAAGAAATTGGTTACAATTGCTCCAAAACATGAAGTGGCTCATAAAAAATTAAAAAACAAAAAACACACCCATTTCCACTATATATCTTGCACTCTGAATAGCCATATTCATATTTATCTTTTAAAAGGTGATCAGTGTCAGAATATCAAGTAGTATAACAGAGGCTGACTCTGTCTAAAAAAGGCTTCTTGTTAGAGATCATGCCATATCAGAATATTAACAAGTCTTAAAAAGATCTCTTGGGTAGAGTGAGGCTATTTTTACGTTTCCAAACTTTGGTTACCAAATGAGAGATTTGATACATTTCAGTTAAATTATTCATATATTAGATGAAATTATGAGTAGTTGTCAGATTCCCCCCCCCCAAGATTACTCCTTGAACTAAGGAAAGATCACTTATGATTGAATCCATATTTCTAGAAATTATCATAAAGAGAGCTATTCTGCATAGACTAAAATAGTTTCTCAAAAGCGGCTAGCCATGGATGATTGCTTAGAAATGTCATGGTCAATGAGAGTCAAAGGGATTTATTTTCAGAGTTTTATTTACTTAACTTTTCTGATAATAAAAATAATTGAATATGTGTTCAAACAAACAAATAGAATTGTATAGTTAAAATGACAGAGTTAATAACATAATGGACATGTTTTGCCATTTATTTTGTGTACATTACAGAAAAATAATTTTGTTACATAATAAATATGTAAAAATTTCTATAATATAGCTTAGAAACTAGTTTACTAATTTAAAAATGGTTCTACTTTATTGTTAATTACAGTGATGAGAACTTGTTAGCTTGCAGTTCCAAGCCCTAACAATTATGTACTGACTTCAGAAAAAATATATAGAAATCTGAGTAGTGCAGAAAATATCAAGGACAGAGATTCCCTCTTGCCCAATCAAAAGATGAGTGCCAATTTGTGGTAAGACTTTTATTTGTAACAAAAGACAATGTAACACATTAAATGTTTCTGATGTTAGCCATTTAAACCACTATCTTTTTTTTTTTCTGAGTATACACTTCCTGTTAATTAGAGATAAATGCTTTTGTGAGTGAAGTGATAGTAGATGTGTATTATTAAGCTTTTTCTGGTTAACCAATCACAAATTTAGTGGATTTAAACAACAACAATTCATCTACAATTCTCTGAGTCATTTGAGCGGCATGCTGGTTGGCTGGTGCTGGGTAGTAGATGGCTTGGCTGGGATGGCTTGTCTCTCCTAGATCAGGTTTCCTTACATAGTGGTGGTGGAAAGATCCCCAAGAGCAGCGAGAAAGATCAAGTCCCAATTATAGGCACTACTCAAGTCTCTGTGTGTCGTGTTAGCTAACCACACTCAAAAGTGTGGAGGACTTGCCACTTCATATTGCAAAGATGAGGATGCAAGAAGGGGAGGAATTTATGGCTAATTTTACAATTTACCATGGAATGTTAGTTGCTTTTCTTTTTATTTGATATTTTTAACAGTTTTTATTGGCAATGCCAAAAGTTGGTAAACATAGATATGATTTTAGATACTTATTTTTTGCTACTAGCTATGCATACAAAAATTTTAGTAATATTTTTATCAAATCCTCTATTTTTTATAAGGGAGAAATAACTAAAAACTCTTTAAAAAGGAAAAACTTGATTATTTTCTGTTTATTTTAGGAAAATAAATAGAAAAAGTTAGAAAGTGAAATGGAAAGTGACATTAATTTGTTATTTTATTCAGATTCCAAATGGAGTGGCATGAAATCACTTGTGGCATTGCCAAAATGTACAATTCTACATACATATGAAAATGAAAATTAATATTTTAAAGTAATAGGCTAAATGACAAATGTAGCATTAATCTGGGAAAAAAAAATTCATCTTCCATATCATGGAAAGAGTTCTACAAGAGACTTGCAAATGACTTATAAAATAATTAAAACATGCCCAACAATGTTTAAAACCTTTCAAATTGTTGCTTGGTTTTTTCTTCATTGATTTTCACCATCTATTGCTTGATTTTAACAATTACACGTAATGTTTTAATGTTTTAATGTTTTTCCTTTTAACTGAGTTAAGTCCACATCAATCCATGGTATCCCAAACTGAGCAGGTCACTGAAAAAACACAAAACATTATTTTGAACTTGTCATGACAAGATGTTAAAATTTTATCATTTCAGGGAAATTGATATGTTGCTGGAGAATGAGCAAAATTTTCTTTCTATGATGACGATAGAGACAAGAAAATGAAAACATAATTATCTTTAGGTTGAGTTGCTAAATGCCATTAACAGGAAGAAAAGTGAAGTGTCTACATTGCTTTTGTCTTGGGATAGCTAGCTATATTTAAGAATTTATATTTTACATAAAATTTATTGATTTTCTTCTTTATGAAAGTAATAAAGAAGAAAATTTAGGAAATATAAGGTAAAGGAGTAAATAAAAATAACAGAATCCTAGGTTATGTAGACTTTCATTTTTTTTTTTATCATTTACTTATATCTATGACTCTTTCTGTGTCTGTATCTATAGCCATAGTCATATAGTGAGCAATAGCACTTTGACAACTTTATATAAAATTGTGTACATGTGTTTATATGCACACATAACGTGTGTAAAACTTAAAGTATACAAAGCATATTCTTTGATCACTTTTTTTCACTTAGACTATGAAATTAATCTTTCCATTTCATTGAAAATTATTTTCTGATGTTAATTATTAGACTAACTTTCTATCATTTACCATCATTTTATTCGACCAGCCCCTATTTTTGGACATTTAAGTTACATGCAAATTTCCCCTATTATAAACATTTTGATAAACATGTTTGTAACTGAATTTTGTGTACATTCACCTCTGTCTCCTTAGGGGGAATTCTTAGAAGTAAATGACTACACTAAGAATTATTTGAGAACCTTCAATATCCTAAAGATTATATGGAAAAGGCTGAACGGTTTATTATGATGGATTATGATGAAAGAAAGCTTAATGGGCTTAAATCTACTTAACCTTAGTAAACATTCGGGGCTATTTGATTTGTGTAACAGGAGGAGAAAAATATACTTGAAGAGCAAAAAAAGAGATGGTCCCATCAAATGTATTTTTAAAATAGCATATGAAGAATACATCCCTTTTTATTTTCAGTTAGACAATTATTATATAAGGCCATACATCATTTAAAAGGGTAAACTAGAAATAGTCATATAGGAAGTCCAGTTTATTGATAAAAACTGTAAGGAAAAGGCTATTCTCTAAAAGTAAGACTAGTAAGAGGAGGAGCAGGCATTTTATCAAAGAAACCTTAAGAAGGGCTCTCGAGCATCTAGAGTACGGAGCAGACTTAGAATGACTGGATGAGGAAAGCCTAGAAGGTTAGACACAGGTGGGGAGTGGGGAAGTGATGACTATGACTACAGGAAAGTGAAGGGCTGTTGCATGAATGATGGAGCGTCTGCTCTCATCTTTCCACTTACCCTTAGTTACACCGAAGACAGAATGAAGAGAAAGATGAGGCATTAAGAATTCATTGAAAATAAGCATTTTGATAGGTTGATATTTATTTCTTAAAACTATCAGAACCCCCTGTAGTATTTAATACTAGTAAATTGGATTAATCAACAAATCTTATCGGCAGCCACTCAGTGCTAGAATCATACCATTTGTTATGAGGAGTGACTGGAGTAAAGCAGAAGGGTTACTGAAATGAAACTGAAGGCCTGAATCTTTTCTCAAGGAGCTTCAAGTAGATGTCATTGTGTGGGAAGGTTTATTTAGCCAAAGTCCCTGAAGCCATAGGAAAACTGGGTGACACCTCAAGGTTATAGCATATGAAGAATACACCCCTTTTTATTTTGTATTCTAATTGTTAAACATACATCAAAGTATTTATATGAAGGCATAGTCTGCAGTCTATATTACTTAAGGTACAGTGGCAGTACATAATTTTTAAAAATCGTATAATGAGAGAGAATTTGGGCAGAATCTTTTTCAGAATATATTCAATTTTTTGTCTCTAAAATTCACCAAACTATGATTTAAAATGGACAACAATCAATATTTATCATTATCTTTATTTTATTTTAATCAAACTTTGGAAAGTGAAGTAGGGAGGACACAGTTTCAGTTCCTCAGTAAGAGATAAAACCACAGATAAGGATGTTTTCTTAAGTACTATCGTTGGAAAATAGAGCAAATTTCAAGGAGGAATTAGCATCTTTGGGGTAGAATGTTGATAAATTCCCACAATGTCTCTACCTGGTAAAATTTTAATTGAGAAATCAGACCCCAAGGGTTTCATCCAAATCATAGAGAGCAGTAGGGTAAGGAGTCATTACTGTTACTCATCGACACAGTAGCTACCAAACATTTTCAACAAGACAAATGTTGTTTGTGTCAGATCATCTCTGGTTCAGTCAATGGCTTTGGTTCCTCAGGAAATGGAGAAATCAGAGTGAATCACAGAATGTGCTCTAGGCCCTCAGGTCAGCTTCCATTAATTATTCAACTATCGAAGTCGAGCTGTACTATTCTCTACAATGATTTCCTGACACACAACTTCTGTGGTAAGGCTCTCCTCACAACCAGACATTCTGGTTATCAGGCCATCATGTCATGAACATTGAAGCAGGGCATTTATGCAGTCTATCAGTCACCATAATACCAAGGACGTTTTTTCCTCACCCTTTTCCCTTTAATAGTGTCTTGTATTTTTAGAGTACTCTATCCATTAAAAGGCTTATATGTGTGTGTGTGCATATATATGTAATTCCTATAATAATCTTGAAATAAACAGTTGAGCTAATACCAATCTCAATGTTACATGGGAAGGTGATTCTTTGATAAACACAATGATTATACCAAGGTCGTAGATTTCTGCTAAAAGGCAACCAAAAAGGGTGAAATTTTGTCCCATGCGTTTTCACAGTCCAGTGTTTCTGTTGCTGGTGGATGCAACTGGTGTTCCAGGTTCTTGTCCCATCCCAGAAAGAATTCAGAGATAAGATGTAGAGGTTAAAAAAAATGAAGTGAGGATTTATTAAAGGATGGATAGTACACTCTCAAAAGGAGAGCGGGCAGGCTCAGTGGAGCAGCTGCCCTGAGTTTCTTTGGGAAGTGAGTTACATAGGGTGTAAAAAATGAATGGGCAGAATATTCATTGAGGAGGGAAGGGCTTGGGGTCCTATGTCCTGCTTGTCATCCCAACTCCACCTTCCCAAAGGGAGGAGGGATTTTTGTCCTTATTTATTCTGGAACACAAGTGTCATGGTGTCGGTGCATGATGGGTACTTTTGATCTGTAAAGCTAATTTTATCAAAATGAGTGCATAATGAGCAAAAGGTTACATTCGGACACTGGAAATTCCTGCCCTTTTTTTCACCTTTCTTTGTTGGTCTCCAGGCCAAAAGGTGTGGCCCCTTATCAGCCAAAAGATCTCTGCTTTTTGATCTCTGCCCAGGGACTCCTGGTGTTTAGATGATGTCTGTTTTTCTGCATTTGGCTTGTGCCCTCCTTTCTGCCCAATTCCTGCCATTTGGTCTGTGTCCCCCTTTCTCTGCTCATATCTAGCTATCTGCCTGCTCTAACATTTGTGTCCAAGTTAAAGTGTTCCTGTTATACATATGGGGATGGATACTTTGAAACAATAAAAGAACCTGGGTACATAATAACAATAATTATTAATAATGCCTCTAATTCCAGCGTTGTCATGCTGAGCATGCTCTCTTGGAATTCTGTAGGAACATTCTTTAGAGGATTGCATCATGGTGTTGTGGTTAAGAACTCAGTCAGACTGAATCAAATTCTGACTTTTCTATTTACTACCCCTGTCTTCTGGGGCAAGTGGCTTAACCTCTTGATGCCTTAGTTCCTTATCTGTAAAATCGGGGTAATAATAGTGCCGTCAAAGGGGCTATGTTCAAATTAAGTAAATTCATATATGTAAGGTTCTTAGACTAGGTCCTCACTTATAATGAGAGCTATTTAGGAGTTATAAAATAAGTAAATAAAAATAATTAAACCTTTTAGACAATTCAAAAATTACATGCAGAAATCAAGCTTCTAAGTCTCTGAATATTCTTCCATCATTTCAATCATTAATAACATTCAAATGTCCAGTAAATCCTGGCCTGTTATTTTAATGTCAGGTTTTTTTCCTACTTGTGCTTGAATATGCAAACTGGGGGCAATTTAGCTGTCAGCTTTAAATTTTTCAAAATTTTCTTTTCTTCGGTGTATAATTTGAAAAATCACCTCACTTGTTACGGGAGAAAGAGAGAACCCTATGTTTTATTATTTGAAAATTATGAGTAATGTAAGTAATGCTTGCATAATTAGGAATCAGCCTTTCAGGGATATAGCCTTCCTTATGCTTACAGCACATAACTTATGAATTGATTTTTCTTTATAAGATTGCAAAATGGGAGTCCTGTAAAGCATAATAAATACCAAGTTGGAATTTATGGCGCCATATTAATATTAGGGTCTTAGATGTGAGAGATCAACAATAAGCTCTTTGCATGAAGATAGAAGCACAGAGCACAAAAGAACACTAGCATCTGTTATTTAACACAGATTATTGAGCATCTCTGGAAGGCTGTTTCTGACCCCCAGAGGCTAACCTCCCCTATGTGACCCCCAAGATAAAGGGCTGCACCTCGAGATGCTTATGTTTAGGAAAGGACTTTAAAACACACATGCCATTAGTCATTAAGACAGTGCAAAAAGTAGTCACTGTAGGAAAAGAAGGAAGTGCTGTAGGTATCAAGAGACACAAACGCTTCTTCCAGTCCTAGGGATCAAATTTCACGGGTGAGATGGCTTTTGAGATGGGCTGGTTTAGGAGTGTACTTCACCCATGAAATTAGTAGGTAGGAACATGTTGAGCAAAATACAGGATGATAAAAAAAAAACAAAAAACAAAAAAAACACAAAGATGAGAAACGGGAACCTTCTGGAAGAGTTAGCATTAGAGGTTGCCCGGATTATTTGGTGTTTATAGAGATTAGGAGCCAAACAGGAAGGTGGTTTGGATCTATACTATACGGGGCCTCTAGTCATCCTCTTGAACTATTTCCATAATATAGTTTTCAATGTTATTAAAGAAATTATCCCAGGAATGTTAGTCTGTAATCTCTTTTGATAATTAATAATTGAGGCATAGAAACACTATAGAAAGAAAACAACACAAAACTCTGAATATTTGAGGTAATTTTTAAGTACTGCCTCAGGCTTTTCTTTTGAGGATTAAATTGTACTATTTTTGCTATTACATTTTTTCTGCCTACAAGTTGAATTTATTTTTTCAATTCACTAATTATTGTGATTGTTTTCAATAAGACTTGGTCTACAAGATTGTTGATTTGGAAAAGGCTCAGTGTGGCTTATTGACCAATATGAGTGCTAATTTCTAACCAGAAACTGATTACTGAAAGAAACAACTACGAAGGTTTCAAAATAGTTTTCAGGAGACCCTTCTATGACTAGAAATGTCAATTGACATGTGGAAAATTCCATGAGGAGCCACAAAATATTTATATTCACCTGGCTTGACACCTAGTCCTGGGCACTAAGGAAGCTGTTTCATTGACGACAAATGTTTGGTTTTCGTGTCTGTGAGCTTAATCAACTACATATAAAACATGCAGACTAGATTCTTTGCTAGAGAGAAAGTGAAAGATTGGAAAAGTCTTTAAGGCTTTGCTTGGTTTCAAACTTTTGGAATTTTTCCTATTGCTAAGGTACTTTCTGCATTGCTTGCAAGCCAGTCTATTTTCCTTTGATTTTCACCCCACATCTCCCTCCACCTCTTTTTTCTCTTGCCTCATCTTGCCCTCAGATAGGAAGGAGATAAGATTAGAAGTCACTAGTGCTCTCAGAGTTGGTGTATAAGCTGGAACTGGAGGAAGGAGAGAAAGGAAATTCATTCTTTACTCTTTTAGTAGCTAATGCACTGTTGGACTATTACTTGTAATGTAGCAGCCTAAAGAAGGCAGTAATAACACTGTATTTTGCGCTAGTTAGATCTTGTCTGGACATCTAATTCTTGTTGCTATATTTTATTTTATTTTATTTTTCTACTATGTTAGTTTACAATGTTGTGTTAGTTTCTAGAGTACAATATAGTGACTCAGTTATACATATATATATTCTTTTTCATTGTAGGTATTATTTTCATATGGGTAGAGGATATTGAATGTAGTTCCCTGTGTGATATAGTAGGACCTTGTTGTTTATCTATTTTATATATAGTAGTGTGTATCTGCTACTCACAAAGTCCTAATTTACCCCTCACTGCCCCCAACTTGTTACTGTATTTTAAAAGACTTTGACAAATTTGAATTTATCAAGAGGAGGAAAGAAGAGGAAATATATCAAGAAGAGGAAATTTATCATTTATCAAACATGATGAAAATGTGATATGTCATGGCATGTGAAATTAAGTGGAAATATTTATTTCAGTTAAGAAAAGAAGTATAGGGGATATGATAGTTCTCTTCAAATATTTGAATGGCTCGTATGCTAAAGAAAGCCACATTATTCCATTGTTTTCCAGAGGCTGTCTCTGGGAAAGTGATGTAACATGTTCCTTTATGAGACTGAGTCCTTTGCCACTAGAAGTTTTGAAGTAGTGTTTAGATTTTTGGTTGGTAGGTTGGACTAAGTGGCCTTTAATTTTGGTTTGGATTTAAAATTTTATTTTGCAAAATTGCTTACATCCTGTCTCCTTACAGGCTGCTTCCTAGACTGTTTCTTGACAGTTTGGAAGAGTAGAAGTTAACAGTGTGCATTCACAAATTGAAAATAACCTCAAAGATAAGAAGAAGGGTTCTGGGCCATCCCTTAATAGCCCTGCACCTTTATTCAATTTCATTGTATTCAAGTTAGACCTGTCCTCTTTTTTATCAGTTGAGTTCCTTAAAGACATTCCAATTAAGGAAAAGTTTAGCCTAGGGAGACAAGTTTTGAAGATAAGGAAATTACATTGTCAATGTCATTTGATTAACACCTGAATGTGGATACACTGACTATTTTCTTTTAAAGGAGGTCCTAATGATTCCGAAAAGAAAGCATTTAATTTTAGCTTCTATTTTAACAGGCAGGGGAAAAAATCCCTATAGCAGTCATTAACTCACTGCTGAATAAGTCAGCGGCATATTAGATTAGTCAGCTCTGTATAGGCAAGCAGAGGCTTTACTGTATCTCTTACGGTTAGTGTCCTTGGAATGAGTTCAAAATACATGAAAATAATAATTCATCTGACCAAAGAGAAACCGATGGATCCTCCAGAGATATCTCAGCTCTTTTCAAGTCACACCTTCCCACTGTCTTTTCCCTTTATCTATTGAGTTTCAGAACATGTTTTAATTAAGCCTAATGTGTGGATCTATATTTTGGGAACCTATCATTTCAAAGCCATTGTAAAGTTTCTGAATTCCTCTTTGGAATATAAGTAGTGAAAAAGAAATGATATTTTGCTAAAAGTCTTCACGAATTTCAAAAGTGGTATAAATACCATGTTTGAAATAACTAATATAATAAATACCTACTTGTGTACCCACGCATTACATGCCGATATTTTGTAATAAGGTAATTTTCTGTCTTCAGATAGTCACCATTAATTTTTTATAAACAATGAAGTTTTATGTTATTTAATATAAGAATATTATATTTAGTATACATTCCTACACCATCTATAGCTGGGAGAGGGGTGTCAAGCAGGGAAACCCTTTCATCTAAGGACACAGTGATTCAAACACAGAGCTCAGCCATTTCTTGTCTCTGTGTCTTGTGCTACATGGACATGGGACACTGGAACTTTTACTTGATCTCCGTTAATATTGCAACTCTATTGCAAGAGAGTAACTTTCATAGGAAGAAGTCACAAATTTGTTGTCTAATATATTTAAGAAGCATGTTACTAAAGATAGGCTGATGGCATAAAAGAGGATCCTTTAAAGCCTTCTCTACAAAAAGTGCACATTTTACAGTGTGTTTAAGATTATGGGCTCCTATTTATTTACTTAAGGAAATTATTTGGTCATATTTTTGTTTTATATTTCTACTACTAGTCAAATGGAGTCTGATTATTCTTTGAAATATTATTTGCAAGAGAAAAACCCCTGAATCCATCCAAATACCATTTAATAAAGACTTCATTAAATAAATTATGGTACATCCATAAAATAAAATATTATTAAATATTGTCCATATTCACTGATTATATTGACATAGAAAAATACATAATGTATTGATGAAAACAAGGTATAGAACAGCATGTATCATATAATCCTCTTTTGTTTATAATATAAATATTTAATTATTATACATTGTGTATGTATTCTGATGTTACAGTATTTTTACTTCAAAATTCAGTTTGTGTCGAGTTTTTAGTTGGTAATTTAGATAATTTGATAAATATGATATAATCGATGTACTTCTATTTTTTAATGCAAGCCTTAACCCATTGTAACAATGGATTTTTTGCCAACCCCTTAATCACACAACCTCTTCTGACATTAACATTATATGTGCAATGATTCTGTAGTTTCCTTAAGTGGTTGCTGTCACTGAGATTTGTGCCAACACTGCTGATCTAGCCATTAGCTTTTCATGTTTTGTTCTTTCAGTTTTAACAGATTTACTCTCTAGATTAGCTCCTTTGTCCAGACTTATGGAAATGGATTGAGGTTGAAGTGAGTAGTTGGCCACACATAAATAAAGCAGAAATCCATGGAGTATGAGCCTGATGGTATTAGCTTCCTTCTGTCAGTTGCTGTGAAGCAGAGTTACACAGGTGCTGCACCATCTTAACTTCACATATGATGAGCAGGTAACCTTAGCTGCATGGCTTCCCTGTCACACTGAACAGCATTCTTCATGCTAGAACTATTCCCCCCTCTCCTGTATTAAAGTTTCAAAAAGATTATGAATTAATTTTATTGGAAATTGAGCAATCATTTACATTAACTTCTAATCTTTTTCCTTCAAGTTTCTTCTATTTGTCCACGAATTTCCTTAGGATACTTTAGCTTTAATTTCCAATCTTCTGTTTTACATGGCTCATGTAAAAACAACCATGAAATTCACCTCAGGACTTCATTTTCTCTTCTCTAAAACTGGAAAGCTTTCCAAAAATACTGATTCAGTTAATAATGTTAATTATGTACACTCTACAAAGTTAAAACATAACTACTGCCCTTGAAAGAAGCACCATGAATAATTTCGAGCTTGGGAACAAGATTGAAAATATTATTGCCATTTTCTTTACAATTGGCTTTAGGTTATAGTTTAAAAGCTAGTGGGGCATGCAAGTGGGTAACTACATAAATCTGGAAACTAAAATATTAAAGAACTGAGGATGGTGAGACTTGAACTCAGTCTACAAAGGTGGTGAGACTTGAATTCAGTCTACAAAGATGCGATGAATTTGGATAGGGAGGGAGGGGGCGTATTCAATAAACGAAATATATTTGAGGATGATTGAGTAGATACATGAGATACTGAATTATGGGCTTTTGTAATGTCAGACCAGCTAACTTAAAGATCTTTAATGCTTCCTTGAAATAGCAAAATCTGTCCTAATTATGTCCCCAAAGTCTTTTTAGTACTAGCTGGGATATGAATGTAGGCTACTTGAGTCATACTACTTCCCAGCTACCCAATACTGTGCTTTAGTTTTGTGAATTTTACATATATATATATATTTTTTTTTTCTCAGTAGAGAAAAATGAAACCAAACTTCCATTCATTCTTTATTATCCTCCCCATTTGTACCTATTTCTAAAATGAGAAAATCACAAATGCATTGCTAATTGCTGTTAGCATGACCCACTCACTGTATAAGTAGCTTATAAAACTCATGTGAGATGTATTACTACTGAACTATAGAAAGTGCATTCTAGTGCAAAACATAGAAATTGTGGTTCTGTTTTAATGAATCTATTTAGTTAATAAACTATAGTTTGATGCTTCTGAATTAATTTAAAATCACAGAATTGTTTTTTCATGAGATGATCAAATGGTTATTGGAGCAACCATTGTCTTTTCTACTATTAATCCTTTTCTCTCTGCTGCAAGAAAGAAAATCGGATTGATAGGACTTTATATAGTTATGTAAGTTATTACATATATAATGATATACAGAGATTGATGTAACTAAAACATAGATGACGGTGTAAGGCTTTCTCTTTGGTAAGTCTAGTAATGTAGCATAACGAAGCAGCTAAATTTTACTGAGTAATACAGAAGACGGTATTAAATATTTATACATATTTTCTTTATTTTGACAAATATTTATTGGGCCCTGCAGTGTTATAGGTACCATTCTAAAAACTGTAGTTAGAATGATGAGCAAAAAAGGCACATCCCTGTCCTCACGAAACTCCTAGTCTAATGGGAGAGAGTAGTAAACACACAAAGAGATACAAACTTACATGCTAACTACCTGTGTACATAATTGTGTTTTATGTATTACATATTATTAACTGTACTCAGATGCTATCTTCCAAACTTAGCACAAGAATTAAACTGCACACAAAAGACTGATAGAATAGAGGACTTTGTGTCTCTGAACATTTTCTATGCAAATACATTGCCTGCGGCTCCTCCCTGTGACCCAGATACTCTGCGGCTGTGACAGTGTAGAATTGACCGGATAATATCCTGCCTGAAGAGCCAGGAGAGACTAATATTTTTCTATGTATTTTCGCAAAGAAGGAGTTGGTAACAGCAACTTTTAAGTCCTGAGGCATGTCCTCATTGGGCCATTGGCAAAGAACAAACAATTCAACAGACAGACAATAAAGACTATATAAACCAATTTTCTCTCTAAATATTTCTCTGAAAACGTCCAGAGGCAACTGCACATCCTACTCAAATGACTGAGTTCACAAATTTGAAATGATAATTTACTCTTCTTTGCCATAGTGATCACATACACACACATATTTATAGCATTTAACATCTGGGTAGGCATAAATAATAATGTGTAAATATCATCATTGTTATTTTTGCATCACTTCAGTTGAATAAAAACATACTAAACTGTGAGAATAAGAATACATATTTCTTGTTGCTTTGCTCATGGAAGTAATGAATTACATGTATAACTGTATACTTGCAAAGCATAGTTGATGCATAATTAACTAAATTTATAATATAGCAACCAAAATGATGCACAAGTCAATATGAACTGCATAACATCTTTATGTAAAATAGATTATAATATGCTAAGAAATGTATTTTATATATTTCATAATGAGCTTTTCCTATTTGATAGTGAGTCACACTGGGTATAGAATTATTTTAAATGGATAGATTTTCCAAGTTATGAAAGTTTACTTAAGACATCCAAGGATAAGGCAAACCAAAGCAGGAGATACAAGAATAGTTGAACCCACATAAAAAGATTAGACCCTGTCCAATGAAGAAGTATGTGTGTTTTAATAGTGTATGTATATCAGGGTAATACACAGCTCAGTGGGTAATTATTTGTACCTGATGTAGATCCTGTTACCAACCCAGTTCATGAACATGTATAATGCCAGACTCTCCTGAAAAAACTGACCAACTTAAGAATCAGAGGGATAGGTTTATTGTATCAAAACATGGTGGGAAACTGTGGAAAAATTAAAATTAAAACTTGCTGAAAGCCCAGCTTCCCTGTGAAAGCACAGCTCCAGATGTGCCTGCCTCAGAGGTAATTAATGTTTTATGCATTCTAATATATTTTAAATGGGAACAATGAAACTGGTTATGGTTGCAGCAGAATGTCATTAGTCACAAGTAAGAGAAAGCTCAACTAAAACTAGATAAACAATAAAGTGGAAGTATTTTTCCTCAGAGCTGGAAGTCTAGAGTGAGGTCAAGATATGATTCCCTGCCCAATAATATTATCAATAATCTAATTTCTTTTTGTTTATCTACTCAGTCTTTGAGGCTTGGCTTTTTCCTGAAACGTGCTCCAATCATGGTGGCAAGATATCTGCCAACTTACTTCTGGGGCCACAGACTTCCTTGTCCATATCTAAAGGAGTGAGAGAGAAGGTTATTAGCAGATGCTTTCTCAGAAGAAAGTGTCCTTCCAAGAGCCTGTCCTCACGCAAACACATGCACGCCTCTCCTTACACGTTATTGTCCCCAGATGGGTCATATACCTCCATAGACCAGTAACTATGGCCAGTAAAAAGGAAAAAGACTCACCTGGTTCTAAGATACAGACTTTCTTTCTAAATCCCAGGCAGGGATCATCTTCCCCCAAGGCATTGACGTAGATGCCCACATAAACCTGAAGACGTTACAAGAAAAAGAACATTGAAGCCTGATGAAACACAGTGCATATCACCACATTGTTCATTTACTGCTGCAGTTCCAGCAACTGGACCCATGGCTCTGCAACAAACTTTCTATGGGTAGAGTCATAATTCTCAGCATTTAGTCTTCATAACAGTCACCTGCTGAGCTTTCCAAAAATGCAGAGACCTGGGCTAACACCCAAAATTCAAGTTCTTTAGATCTGTGGCATTTTAACAGACGCCCAGGCAATTCAGTGATGTGCAATGAGAGGACCACACTGAATTAAATTCTGTATATCAGATAGGTCTTTCTACTGTGTGTTTTCCTATCATCAGCATAATTTCAGTAGATTCTTCTGCATTGTCACCAGCCAGAACAATACAGAGTTATTTGTCAGTTTATTTTTATTTTCTTGGTACATATGGTTTTAATTTCCAGGATTAGAGGAACTTGCATGTGACACAGACTTATGTGTGTGTGTATATGTGCAAGTGTGTGTGTGTATACACACATATACATATACATACACACATATATATACACATATACATACATATATATGTTTTTTTTTAATTTACTAACTCTATAAGTTCCAAGAAGCAAACAGGAAGAGTAAGGAATCATTTGGATAGTACGACGTTACTTCTGTGATACTTAATTTCACTCAAATGTCACTAAATGGGCCACTAATGTCCACTTTTAGGTTTATTTGTACTCTGGGGGCTCTTGCTACCACCTGTTAATAGTTCACGATGCTTTGTTTGTTAATGCATTTAGCCTTCAGAGCATCTTGGTCACTGATCACTGAAACAGCAGATTAATACCAATCCTAACCCTGTATGTGTCTTTGTGAGTGTGTATGTATTTTAATAGTATATATGTTGATTAATAGCGTAAATCTAGTTACATCTACATATTATGAGGAACCACCACTATGGAGATGTTGCACAGAAACAGAATTCTATGCAGACTTGTGTACCTGCTGATTCTAATATTGTTAATTTGTTACAAGCATGCTTTCAGGTATTATATAGCCTGAAGCGTAGGTAAATGCACTACTTGCCCCAGGGGTTGTGGTTTTAAGATTACCTAATTGCTATGAGTCCTGTAAATCTGGAATTGTCTTTACTTCTGTGATTGCTAGTTCTTTCCTAAAATTTCGTTCTTACCTATATAATGGAGGAATAAAATCTTAGCATGTCTTATCTTTCTTTCTTAGGCATTTTTGGCTTAGGATGTTTTCTTTAACCACCTAGTCAGGTTCTCACCTAGCTGTGTCTATTCTGGATTATAGGGACTTGAAGTTATTTCCCAGGGAGCGTTTCATTTCTTAAATGGATTTCTCTTGTAGCCCTTACATCCAGTTTTTGTTTTTGTTTTTGTTTTTGTTTTTGTTTTTGTTTGTTAAGCTAAGTCCAACGAACATAATTAGAGATCTAGCCAGTCCTTGTTCCTTGACCCTTTCTCCCTTTTCCCATTCTTTCTAAGTGGATACTGAATCAGCAGTTAGTGAGGCAGTGAGGCAGTGAGGCAGCATGGAAAGAGTGGTTTTAAAGTCACGCGAGCTCAAATTCAAATTGACCTTAGACAAATTGCTCAGTCACTCTGCATCTCTGTATCTTCATCTATCAGATAAGAGTAATTTCATCTTATAGGTTGCTTTATTAATTGAGTTCACATACACAAAGGGACCAGTTAAAAGTGTGAGCTTTTTTTCTTTTTCCTTTTGAATCTCCAGACTTTTACTAATAATGACCCATCTCATTCAGCACTTCTACAAGTCCCAATGGTATTTTCCAAAAAGGGAATTCCTGGAAGCCAGCGACAGTTTTCCTTGTATGTGTTGTGATAATATTTTGGACATGATAAAGCAGTAAATAGCTTTTTAAATATTTATGTTCTCCACACCATGCATGCCAAGTGTGTTTCCTCACTCTCTCTCTCTTTTTTTTTTTTTTTTTTTTTTGGTGCCAAAGAGACAAGCCAAACAGTGTGAGACGAAAATACTGTCAGGACACAAAGTAAGCTTGTCTAATGTGTACTCTGTGCAGATGTAACCTTAACGGAAAATAGTGGAGACCGCTCCCTAGTTGCACAGTGATACCTTGATGAACGAATCACTTGGGGACAAAGCTCCTTTCTAAGCAATTCAGCTGAGTAAATTTTTATTTTAAAACTTCGTGAATCAAATGAAGGAGTACTGGCCAGAGTCATATAATTCAAAAGTAATTTTCTGGTTAAGCTGTGTTTGTGCACAGAGCAGAAATGTCTTCTCACAGAGTCGGTCTGTTGGTAGGAAGGTGAAAAGGTGGATTGAGGGAGAAACTGTGAGGCTCCTTCCCTCTTGCAACCACCACGCTCCCTCCCGTGCTTAAGCACAGCACATTATTACCCTTGAAGTGTCGCTGCTCTCATATATTTCTCCCCTTTAAAGCAGGAATCAAAATGATTAACATTTTGAGTTATGGTTCATCTCACATTATACTGATATTACTTAGTAGTGTCTCAGTCCTGGCCACAAGTGAGTCACTGAAAGAGAGTCTGACTTAACTGGTTTGGTGGGGTGGGGCAGAGTTTGGCATTCTTATAGAGATTCAGGGTTATGAACCACTGTTTTAGCTTAAACTTGTATTTCCATAATGTGGCCTTTGTTTGTATAATATCCATGTTTATCCATGTACGGTCTGTAAAATATTTGTGTCAAAATCAGTTGGGATCAACCCTTAGAATGCAGGTTCCTATGGCTTCACCACAGAACCACTGCTACAGAATCCTGAAGTGTGTGGTACACATGCGTTGAGTGCGTTTATGTGTGTATGTGATGGAGAGAGAAAGACAGAATCTTTGTGTCTAACCAACATGCAAAGTGATTCTGAGTCTTAGTAATTGCTATCTTTGTTAATTTCTCCCTCATGGAACAAAACTTTTGACTAAAACAACAATACCCCTTCATTCCTCTTTGCTAGCAGAAAATTCCCACAAAGTGGTGATGAGTGGGGTGTTTACATGTGATATACAATTTATATTTCAAACAATTATTATTTCTAATAATTATAATTTACACTCAAACTGAAAAAAATCAATCTTGTTTGTAAAAGAATGGGAAATTCAAATTCAGACAACTGAATGCTCTTTTCTAGTTCTTATTTTCTATTTCTTATTTTAATGTATAAGATTATTTAAGTGTTAAATTGATGTAAATATCCATTAACCTATAATTATCTAATGACAAATTTCTAATGTATACTCAAAATTACAAGTCAGGGCCTTATAGTCATTATGTAGAAATGTGAAATTTATTTATGTTCAATCTCAATTTCTCTCTCTCTCTCTCTCTTCCTCTCCCTCTCACCCCTTTCCCATCCTCTCCTTTTTGCCACTTTATCTCTTTTCCTCTCATTATAGCATCCGATGAAGAAGCGCCAACTACAGCAGGTAAAGTTCCTATGCTGTAAAGATTATTCCTATTTAATGTAATTCCCTTAATAATAGAGACCTCTTAAAATGTGCTTTTTCAGGTCTCAACCAGAAAACTGGCAGATTTTTATTTCTTTCTTTCTTGGACCCATTATGCTGTCCTAGACTAAATGATGTTGGTTATGAGTTTTAAATAAAAAGAGAAGATAAGTGAAAATGAATTATCACAGAGGAAAACATAGCACAAAACATCACATACACATTAAGGAATAAGGAAAATTAGAAAATTAAAACACTGAGAAAAATGCCAAAAATAATAAAATGGGGAGAGAAAACTAAAATGTAAAAATGCAGGAAATAATAAAATGAGGAGAATGAAAAAGAGAAAAATGATAGAACGTACTTTCAGAAATCTGACTTTTCATGATGGAATACTGCATTATCAAATATATGCCTGACATTGAGCATGATACTCATTTAAGTTTAAGGATAAAAATCATGTTGTTGCCGCAAATACTCACTTTCTTTAAAAAAATAATTTTTACAGTTATAACCTAACAATGCTGAGACCAATGCAAATGGTAGAGACCACGTGGTATTTTCAGCATGGCTCCAGGACAGTGGGTGGGTCAAAGAGAAATGCTAGGATCCTAAAGAACAGACACATTTGTAAGAATATAGGAGACACTACCACCAGTCTGCTTAGTAAGTGATAAAAAGCCCAGGCTAGCAGACCAGCAGCATCCAGAAAGGGGGATGAAGCCCTGGGATGGAGGGGGGTTAGGGGCTGGTTGGAATAGAAAGACAAGACTTCAGAACCAGACTCTTTCTTAGGCAAAGTAATTGAGGAAAGGAGTTAGGCTTGAGAGAGAGGAGCAGGAAATGGTTACTGGAACTAATGGGGCTTGATTTTATAGGAAGTGGGGAATGTAACCCTGTTATTGAAACTCAGGTACAAGGCAGGGTCTTTTCAATTCATAGACCTAATTTATTTCAACTGGTGGGAGACTTCTTGATTTCTGCTGTTCTCTGAAACTGGGGAGGGATTTTCACTTGGAAAAGTAAGTTCAAAAGATCAAACATTCAATGGAAGGAAATGAAATAGACATCTTACAAATATCTTTGGTCAACTCCAAGGATGCCATATTGCATTACACTCATTTTAACTGCCTTGAAATGGAATCACAGAATAGGATAAGCTCTCAATTAATGTTTCTTTTTCATAATATCATTAGATAGATTATAACCTGATTTGGATAAGAACTCCCTATAATTTTCTCCTACCCTAGTCCTATTTTGTAGCCTATTTTTAGAAGCAACCTCATCACGTGACCTTCTAGCAAACTTATCAGTTGTTCTGAGTTTCATCTGCCTAGTTCTGACTTCTTTCTGCCCTGACTTGAGGGTTTAGTGTTTACAGAGTTTCTCCATGAGTCTGTTTCTCAGTCATGATTGAGTTTTCTCTTCATGTGAGTACCAATCCTTGTGAGTACCCATGCTTTTCTAGCTCAGTCTCATTTCTCTGATATTCTTACATCCCATTCCTTGCTATCTTGCCTGACAAGGGATTTTGGTGGCTTTGCAAAAGAATTATTATTTTTGCATGATGGAGATCAATTTTAACTTAATGTAAACTGTGCTTACGGTATAACTATTTCTTGGTGTAATTTTGTTATTTTAAAATTATTTGAATAATTTCCCTGCTTATTAAGAACATTTTTGGATAAATGCAACTTATGAACATTTTTTCCTCCAAATATTTATTTATTTGACTCTAGAGTGATCTGAACATCATAGAGTTTAAACTGTGTTTTAAATATATTTTTGTTTTCAGATAAGAGCAGATGTTTTTGTTGTTGATTTCAACACAGATGATTAGAAAAGAACAATGTATTCTTAAGGAATATTTTAACTAATTTCACATACAAATGATATTAACATAAAGAAAATTTGCACTTAGTAAAGCAGACATTCCTTTTATATAAAACTACCAATGGGAGCCAAATTTTTCTTTTGATTTTATCAAAGTGTATAAGAGAGAGAGTATTATTGTGTAGTTGTATTAAAACTTTTGACAAGATATATTTGTAAGGCTTAGTTTTGTAAGGAATATGAATAATTGTAGAAAGTGGATTGTGATTTTTTTTTAGTCCTTTTTGGTACTTCTTACCTCCAGTTATTTCAACAATTATTTTTCTTAGTTGAACATTTATTATTCTGTTTATGTGTCTTTTCAGTGATATTTATCAAAATATATCTTTTATTTAAAACTATTATCCATAATATATTTACTATATTATTAATATTCTCTGTTTTCACTCTCATCTCCTCCCATCAACAAAATTTATCTAGAGTGATCTTTTCCAAGCTCAGACTGCTTTATGTTTTGTGGTCCTTCTTTAATTTATCTTCCTTTCCTCTTATTTCTCCATTCTGTTTAAATTATCAACAAAATGGAGTCTTTTGTTGGCCGCAAAAATTGCACCTGAATTAAACTTTCATGTCTCCTCACCCAATATCTTTATCAGATTCAATTTCTTCCTTCAGATTCACAGCATAATTGGACAGTAACTTCTTCTAATACTTACTTTAGTTTCTTCAAATTATTCAGATACTTCTAACAGGAGATCTGCTACCCTTCCAAGTTCAACAGGAGAAGAAGTAATAAAGTAAATGGGGGTGTTTCTTGGTGCCATATAGTCACACACACCTGATCACTAGTTGTTAATGTATGAATTATGAATTAAAACTTATTTTAAAAATTAATATATAAATGCTTTATCTAAACATGTAGGTGCCTAGTAGATACTACTACTGAGTGATACTGCGTATTAAATGTTTGCAGTATGGACATTATATTAAAAATCTAAGTTATTTTTACCTGTGAGGTACACAGAATTGGATTAATTATAATTCAATAATTGTAATAAATTATCATTGTTCAGAATATTTTTTAAAGAAAATAGATTTCTGTCTAGACTAACATATACTGTAAAAAATTAGGAAGAGGCTATATAACTCAGAGTAAATTAATGCAATATTAGATAGTGTTTTACTTGTATTATGATACTACAAAATGATACGGGCTTTTCTCTTTACAACAGAGCATATTTGATTTGCCTTATATTTAGAATTATTATGACTGCCATTATTAAAACAGACAAGACAAGTGATCACTCTGTTCCCATATAATTCCTTTTACAATATTCTTGTGCTTCAATCTGTCTTATTTTTTTTCAAATATGCCCGATTTCTTTTATTTGAACCTTTCCCTGCAGAAAGCAAGGACTTACTGACTGCTTTTTTATGTGGATTTGTAGAAGGGATGCATGATATGTCACATCTGCATTTCTCCTCATGGAGCTATATCCCTGTATAGAACTTGAAGCATCCACTTGATAATTATTTTCATCTCCAAATGTTCTGATGGGATGTATTAGCCTACAGCAACATGTTTGTAGCATCTGAGTTAGTAGGGCAGTTTTGCCTAACACCTGTTTTCGTAACTACTGGAAGCATCATTTTATTTATCTTAGCTGAATCTTATGTTCAGGTACTTAAACATCTTATCATTGAGTACAAAAACACATCCACTAACTACACAAGAAATTCCTTCAAACTAAGTTATGTCCCAAGATCTAATTATAAACTAATGAGATTCACATTTTTAAAGCAACCACAACAGATACTGTACCTCCATATGAGTCATGTTTAGAGGTGATATATGTAATCCAATTATGTTGCTATTGCTCAGATAATTTTTGGTAACTCTGTTTTCCAATTTCCTTCAAAAATTGCAATATCAGTTATTCCCTTTCATACACTAAAAACTGTGCTGCTATATTCATCAGACTTTGGTCTAATAAGTAGGCCTTCAAAAACAAAGACTTCCAGATATTAAGATGTGTGTAATATACGTGTGTATCGGTGGGTGTGAAATACAGATCAGTTCATAACTTTAATAACACTCTTTAGTGAAGTTAAGTCAGTGGCTGCTTCTCCCATTTTGTACTAATCCAATTTTCATTTATCTTTTATTTAAATATCATAGTAAGGTCAGGCTTGATAAACTGATTACACCAATGCCTTTGTTCATTCCTTTAAAAAAAATTAAGACATTTACATAAGAAAATTAACTGCTAAAAATGAACTAATCGATACAAAATTCTATCTATTAACTAGAATGTGCATCAAATCAGGCTTATTCTCATATAAATTTCTTCATTCCTCTTAATTTATTTTGTTTTCTTAGCTATTATTTTACCTCTAGAAATACCATTTATTCACCAAATTAATGAAATCATTATAAGAATTAAAATAGGGACAGAAATGGAATATATTATTGAATGGGATCAATCAGTCAGAAAATGAGACAGTGGCAATCTTATAGCTGTACAATAAATCAATGCCTAAATTTAATCAAACCACAACTTACTGGGTTTTGTTCATACTACCTCAAAAACGAAGCTTGAATTTTTCCTTGTTCTCTTGCCTAAGGGGAGATTTTTAATTGCTTTAATAGTCATTTGTCATTTTTTAATATCACAGAAAGAAACTGAGTTTGAATTTATATGAATGTAGTTATTAATACTGAGTCAGGTCATATAATAAAAAATTATGATTAGGAAAAAATTGAATTTTCAAATGAATATAAAAGGAACAATCTTTTTAGCAATCAGCTATGTTGAAACACTAAACTACAAAAGCCATATGGTTCTTCACATGTTTATAAAGTTAAAATTTCTTAATATACTTAAATGTAAAACTGCATTTGGGACTTATTAACATCTGTTCCCAACTGGTATGATGACAGAGGTTACTGCCTGGATAAGTAGTTTATGCTAGACATCTTGTGAGCTGTGTGATGCCCATCAGAGGTGAGACAGCAGTGATTCGGCACAGCTGAGCTTCATCGTTTTTACTAGTTCCTTCTCAATCTCTAAATATGTTTTATCTTTTAAATGAAGAACATCTAAGAACTCATCACATATAAGGGAACATTGGCTGGGAGTAATAAAGATACAAATCTATAGTTTTATATATAAATATGTATTTATAGTTTTATAAACAGACTATATACAAATAAGCTATATATATGTGCAGCAAACGCAGGACACAGTGATTAGATATTTTCCCCTAACTTTCAAAATACTGTTTTAGTCTTACAAAAATATTACTTCTGTTTATAATGAGCTTTGTGATTTTTCTTAATTATGCTACATATTTCTTATAGATCTCTTTCCTGTTTTCTTGTAGAGTTTAATTCTGCATGGCTGACTATGCTCAATTATTCTACAACTCATGCATTTTGAAAAGGAATGATATCCAATCATAGTATTCTCTAATGAACAAGAGTTGCTTTTACATTTTGATCTTAGGACTTTATTTCCTTGGGGGTCTGAAGTAAAGCTTCACATCCTTGTTTTTGTTCGCCTACATTTGTTACAGACTTTCTCCTTTTTTATACAGACATGCCTATTTTCCCTCTAGTGCCTGGAGCAACTTGACTAATTATTTTATCAAGTATATTCTTGTTCATAAATATATGCTAAGCAGGCTTAAATATTGAAACCTAATATATAAAGACTAAAAAGTTTATTACTACAAGCTCTAAAAAATAGAAAGAACTCATTTATAGATTCTCAGTGGAACAGGGAAGAAATCATTGCTTCTAAAGATTTAGCTTTGGTCAATTCACTAAAACATTAGTGAAAAGACCTAATAGTGCTTGCTTACTTCTTTTTTGATATAACAAAACTTCCTTACTGAAATATATTTGATAATGATGTTGAATTGTGAGAAAATAATTGTTATTTAAATTTATTTTATATGTAGATAGGATTTTCATATTTCGTATTGTTATACTTCTATTTTACTCAGATAAAGTTTAAAATAGTAATAAAGATATGTAGATGGAAAAGGAAAGTATATCAGACAGTGTTCTCCAGAGAAGCAGAATCAAAAGGATATATACAGAGAGAGACATATAAAATATGTAAAATAATGAGATTTATATTACAGAATTGGTTCGTGGGATTGTGAGGCTGGCCAAGTCTGAAATCTGCAGGGCAGGCCAGGCCAGTTGAAAACTCGAATTTCTGTTTTACAGTCTTTAGGCAAAGTTTTGTCGTCTCAGGAACCTTCAGTTTTTGCTGTTAAGGCCTTCAACTGATTGAATGAAGCCCACCCACATTATGGAGAGAAGTCTGCTTTATTTAAAGTCAGCTGACTGTAGGTGTCAATTACATCAACCAAATACCTTCACAACAGTATCTAGATTAGTATTTGACCAAGCAACTGGGTGCCATGGTCTAGCCAGGTTGACACAGGAAATTTAACCATCACAGAAAGTGAGTAAAAATTATATAAATGCAAAATATTTTACTTTTCACCAGATTTATTTCAGGAAAACAGATCAAGTGTCATTTCCAGTGTTTGAAACCAATGCACATTGCCCTACTGTCTGTGTACGCTTAGACTTCAAGCCTTATTTAATTTCTATTCCTCCTTGCATTGGTTGGATTCATTGTTAAGGCCATCTCCGATTGTCTGGGTCAATTTTTTTATTGTCCCAAGTTTCACCTCAAAGTTGATTATAAATAGAACACTGAGAAGTATTAATTTAATATTCCAGGGATTTCTTTTTTTAAGCTCAGGGAAGGCATTAAACTTTCCAGTTCATGATGGGTGGGATAAAACCCCTTGGACCTGAAGCCCTGAACCTATGCCTTTAGGTTTTTCTATCTTCAGATAATTAGCCATATGGTTCCATTTACAGGTTTTATTTTCATCATCTGTAAAATGGATTAGTGACAGTGCCCACCTTAAAGATTTGCTGTAGGAATCAGATATGATGATGCATTAAAGTGTTTACCACATGATGGCCATTCTGTAATAAGTGTAGGGAACCTAAGCGCAATGTTGTTTTCACTTTCATTATCATCATTATTTGCCATGTTATTGTTATTTTTATTATGATTATTTGTCAAGCAATGTGCTGAGTATTTTATGTATAGTACTTTATTTAATTTTCATGATAAAGCTATACAACTAATTTTAAATATATATATATATTCCTAATTAAAGAGGAGAACACTGAATTTTAAAGCATGAAGAAATATGTCCAAGGTTACATAATAAGCAAGTGACAAAAGGATTCAAATTCCAGTTTCTCTGGAAAAACTTGTGCTTATTCTACTGCAGCAAACTGCCTTCTGTTCACTTATAAATACTTTTAAATAGCATATATTTCTTTCAGTGGTAAGAGAAATACACAGCTATCCAAGATGTTTGTCATGCATAGGTTGTAAAGCTATACCTAATTACATGTGCAAAATTTTGCCTATTATTTTAAATGGCAATCTGATTACTGTAGTGATTTATGGACCTTGTAGACATTTTTAAAATAGTAAGATAAGAAATGACAATCCCTCTGACTGCCTTTATCCATATTGAATATTTGCATTTTTATAAAACATCCTGCCTCAGTCCAGTTGGTCTTACAGCCTTCTTCATCCCAGTGGCTCAATCTAGAATCTTCAGGGTCAACTTTGATGACACCTACTACCTCTCCTTCTCACAGGACCCGTTTAGCCTCTTCCTCAAAAATATATCCAAAATCTAATCACTTCTTGCCGTCACATATGCCACCACCCTGGTCCAAGTCACCATCTTCTCACATTTGGCTTATTATGCAGTAGCCTCCTACTGGTCTTCTTCTTGGCACCCTTGGCCCATCTGCAGTTATAGAGAGGCCAGGGTAGTCTCTTACAAGGCCATAAGATCCCGTCACTCTGCAGCCCTAAGGCTAAATACTTTAGTAATTCTCGCTCACCCCTGCAGTAAATTTAGGATTAAAACTGGATATAACTTGGACTCTTCTCCATTACCTCCCTGGCTGCATTTCCTCTACAGCTACTCTGTCCTTCCTTTTCTATAAAACAAACACAAACCTTGAGCACATTCCTGTCTTGCACAGGACTTTGCATTCACAGATCCATTGTCTGACAGCTTCTCCTGTAAGGTCTGCATGTCCTCTCTGTCTCATCCTTCATGTCTTGACCTAAAGAGGCCTTCTCAGAAAGGCCCTCTCTTTATCTGTAAAAAGGTCACACTTTCTCCATCTTGTCATGGTCCCCTGCTGTGCTTTTTTTTTAATGTTATCACTGTCTGCACACTTTTATGTATGTAGCTTGTTTATCTTCTGTCCAGCCTGAACATAAACTCCCCAAGGAATGGGATTTTTTATTATTACTGTTTTATTCAGTACTGAATCCCTAGCTGCTGAAACAAGTATTCAGTACACGGTAGATGCTTAATAAATATTTGTTGTGTGAGTGAATTAATGAATAAATTAAACCCTACTGATTTAATGCTAATTTTAAAGCATTATTAACCCAAGAAAATACATAGTTCTTCCCTGTATGCTGATACAGAGAGAAAGGGTGATGATAGATATATTTCCCAATTTAGGAAATAAATAAAAGGATAACACTAATAATTTGATGACAATCTTAAAGTTGCTTTAAAATTACTTGAATCCCTTGGCAGTGAAAAGCCATTACATTGATCTTTGTCTGTTGTTGCAGTAGAATAAAATACATTACGTTTAGTAATTCTTTTAGCGTGGTGTCCTAACAATGTCAGTAATTCAGCCATTGTTTAGTAATTACTGAACAGAAGCTGCAGCAGTGATTTCTAAGAAGCTTGAGACGACAACAACCACTGTCTAGTGCTGGGCATGGGTAGAGGAGTGGGTGGGCTTAGGTCAAGGAGGCAGCAGAAATGGTGTTAGCAGGACCACTGGCTTCTTGGACTCTTAAGTAGAATAAAAAAGGGCTTGCAAATTTTTTGTGCAATAACTTCCCCCTTATTGCTTTGTTATCAATTTATGTCTAATAAGCTCAAAGACATTTTCAAGTAATTTTATTTTCAAACTTGAGTGAAATGTAGAATTTTAAGCCTTTGAGTAATACCTTTAAAAATAAAATAAAATGTATCTGGATACAATACTCTTGGGATACACCTTTCTGTTTATAATTATTTATCCAGTACAGCCAAGATTTAGAGATGTATTCTGTGTTTTGCATCTAATTTTATACTTCTCAAAACATAAATCTACATGAGAAAATATCCAGAATTTCTTATCTAATTTAAATGTTACAACATCGTTGATTGTTTTAGAAACTTACTAGAGTTTCTTGAAAACGAGTGAACAATCCAGTTCCCCAAAATAAAAAAGAATAAAAACCACTGTACATGTCAAGTAATAGTTTGTGCCATGGGTTTAGTTTTTTTTTTTTTAAGGCAGTGTGATATCTGTCTGAGACTGACGCTCTCTGAAATCTATTTCAATCCATAACATAGTGTTTAAAAAAGTGTGTTGGGAGGAATTGTGGAAGTACTAATCTATGAATATAAACAAAGTTAAATAAGAATGATCAGAAAGTGAATAAATAGGGACTTTTCCCCAGAATTTTAACATTCTGCATCTTTACCTGTATAAACACATTGTTTTGCAGTAAGTTTTATACATAAGAGCATGAAGAAACCACTGAAAATTCTGATCCATGTTGAGCTCGTATGATAGGCCAGTCCTCAGTCTGATATTCTTTCGGCAGAATGCTCAAGCAAGTGGTCTAAATTTCAGGATTTCTGAGAATTTATAGAGCTCTAGAAGAGGGAGATCAACATATTTTTAAATAACTTGAGTTTTCAGACTGTAGGGTATTTTTTCAGTCTTCTGTGTTTATATCTTTCCAATTTCTGTATTCCTTGACATTTGGGTGGGTGGTGGGAGGTTGATAGATAAAACTATTGCTTCACACAACTTTTGTTTTCACTGGGAGAATGAGGGAACCAGTAAAATCTGTTCCCATAAAGGCATTCTTTCATTTCATTCCATGAAACCAGTGCCTGTTTTTTATGACCTGTCGTCACACTGTCATCACACTGGGGCGTCTTCTCCCCAGGAGACAGACCATCTTCACTCTTCCAAGTCATGCATGCTTTGCTCATTCCTACTTCAAAGCTTTAATTCATGTTTGTCTGACTAGGGCATGCTTTCCTTTCCCTTTTATATCCCCCAAATCTATCCATCTTTTCAACTCATCTCAGGTTCTACATCTCCCATCTGCTGTAACCGACACAGATGTCTCTTTCTCCAAATCTCAACTTGTGTATCTGTTAGGAATGTTCTTTGTGGCAGGGAACTGAGATCAGCATGGCTGGGGAAGGAGTCCACTCTCTAAGATCACAGGATCTTTGCTGCTACCTTTCAAATAAACCCTGTTTCTATGAGTATGAAAGAAGGGATAAAATAGTTATTGGGGAGACAATAGCTTCTATCCTTAAAGGGGTTTGAGTTCCTTTATTACATACTAGATGTGCACTGCAGTTGCTTGTCTCCCTTACCTGGGGACTCAGACTTGACTGTGACTCATTCTTGTATTGTATTCCCAACAATGCTGAAGACAGAGTCAGGGATCAATATCCATGTTGTGATAGGTAGATACTTATCATTAAAAGTATTATCACCCGTTAGGATCATAAAACAAAAAGAAATTAAATGAACATAGTGCTTTTCAAATATGTAAAATATGTGAAGTTATGTGACATTAGCCTTGTACAGCTACTATATCCTCCTGAGTTTGTGTAAATTACGGTCATTTTTTTTCAGATAAAATATATTTTATTTTTTAAAATTGTATTTTTAATTGAAGTGTAGTTGATTTATAATGTTTCAGGTGTACATCAAAGTGATTCAGTTATATATACCCATATATACTCTTTTTCAGATTCTTTCCCATTATAGATTTTTACAAGATATGGAATATAGTTCCCTGTGCTATATAATAGGGCTTTGTTGTTTATCTATTTTATATATAGTAGTGTGTATCTGTTAATCCCAAATTCCTAATTTATCCCTCCCCACACTTTCCTCTTTGGTAACCATAAGTTTGTTTTCTTTGTCTGTGAATCTGTTTCTGTTTTGTAAATAAGTTCATATGTATCATTTTTTTTAAAGATTCCACTCATAAATCATATCATATAGTTGTCTTTCTCTGATTTACTTCACTTAGTATGATAATATCTGGGTTCATCCATGTTGTTGCAAATGACATCAATTTTTTATAGCTGAATAGTATTCCATTGTGTGTGTGTGTGTGTGTGTGTGTGTGTGTGTGTGTGTGTGTGTATATACCAAATTTATTTATCCAGTCATCTGTCCATGGACTCTTAGATTGCTTCCATGTGTTGGTTATTGTAAATAGTGCTCCAGTGAACACTGGGGTGCATGTATTTTTTTCAAGTTAGTATTTCTTCCAGATATATGTCCAGGAGTGCGATTGCTGGATCATATGATAACTCTAATCTTTATTTTTTAAGGAACCTAGATACTATTCTCCACAGTGGCTACACCAATTTACATTCCCACCAACAGTGTAGGAGGGTTCCACATGTTCTTCAGCATTTATTATTTGTAGACTTTGATGATGGCCATTCTGACCAATGTGAGGTGATATCTCATTGTGGTTTTGATTTGCATTTCTCTAGTAATTAGTGATATTGAGCATCTTTTCCTGTACCTGTTGGCCATCCATATGTCTTCTTTGGAGAAACATCTATCTAGGTCTTCTGCCCATTTTTCGATTGGGTGGTTGTTTCTTCTTTTGATATTAAGCTGTATGAACTGTTTGTGTATTTTGGAAATGAAGTCCATGTTGGTTGTATCATTTGTAAATATTTTCTCCCATTCCATAGGCTCTCTTTTTGTTGTGTTTATGGTTTCCTTTGCTGTATAAAAGCTTTTAAGTTTAATTAGGTCCTATTTGTTTGTTTTTGCTTTTGTTTCCATTACTCTAGGAGGAGGATCAAAAAAAAATATTGCTGAGATGTATGTCAAAGAGTGTTCAGCCTGTATTTTCCTCTAGGAGGTTTGTAGTTTCAGGTCTTATTATATTTAGGTCTTTATTCCATTTTCAGTTCATTTTTCTGTATGGCATGAGAAAATGTTCTCATTTCATTCTTTTACAGGTAGCTGTCTAGTTTTCCCAGCACCACTTATTGAAGAGACTCTCTTTTATCCATTGTATATTCTTGCTTCCCTTGTCATAGATTAATTGACCATACATGCATGAGTTTATTTCTGTGCTTTCTATCTTGTTCCATTGATCTATGTGTCTGTTTTGGGGCCAGTACCATATTGTTTTGATTGCTGTAGTTTTGTAGTATAATCTGAAGTCAGGGAGCATGATTCTTCCAGTTACGTTCTTTTTTTCTCAAGATTGTTTTGGGTATTCAGAGTCTTTTGTGTTTCCATACAAAGTTTAAAAATTTTTGTTCTAATTCTGTGAAAAATACCATTGGTAATTTGATAGGGATTGCATTGAATCTGTAGATTGCCTTGAGTGGTATGGTCTTTTTAACAATATTGAGTCTTCCAATCCAAGAACATGGTCTGTCTTTTCATCTGTTTGTGTTGTCTTCAGTTTATTTCATCTGAGTCTTACAGCTTTTGGAGTACAGGTCTTTTGCCTCCTTAGGTAGGCTTATTCCTAGGTATTTTATTCTTTTTGATGTGATGATAAATGTGATTGTTTCCTTAATTTGTCTTCCTCATATTTTGTTGTTAGTGTATAGAAACCCAACAGATTTCTGTGTGTTAATTTTGTATCCTGCAACTTTACCAAATTCACTGATGAGCTTTAGTAGCTTTCTGGAGGTGCCTTTAGAATTTTCTATGTATAGTAGCACGTCATCTGAAAACAGTGACCATTTTACTTTTACCTTTCCAATTTGGATTCCTTTTATTTCCTTTTCTTCTCTGATTGATCTGACTAGGACTTCCAAAATGATGTTGAATAAAAATTGTGAGACTGCACATCCTTGTCTGGTTTCTGATCTTAGAGGAAATACTTTCAGCTTTTCACCATTGAGGATGTTAGCTGTGGGTTTGTCATATATGGCCTATATTATGTTGAGGTATAGTCCCTCTGTGCCTACTTTCTGGAGAGTTTTTATCATAAATGGATGTTGGATTTTATCGAAAGCTCTTTCTGTGTCTATTAAGAGGATCATATGGTTTTTATTCTTTAGTGTGTTAATGTGATGTATCACATTGATTAATTTGTGAATATTGAAACATCTTTGTATCCCTGGGATAAATCCTGCTTGATCATGGTATATGATCCTTTTAATGTGTTGTTCAAGTTGGTTTGCCAACATTTTGTTGAGGATTTTTACACCTGTGTTCATCAGTGATTTTGGCTTGTAATTTTCTTTTTTTGTGATACCTTTGTCTGGTTTTGGTATAAGGGTGATGCTGGTCTTATAGAATTAGTTCAGAGTGTTCCTTCCTCTGCGATTTTTTTGGAATAGTTTCAGAAGGATACATGTTAACCACATTTATTGATTTATATAATTCCCTAATCACTTTGATTCCCTACAGGTATATTAGTTTCCCAAAGTTACCATAACAAATTACCGTAACCTTGTTGGCTTTAAATAACACATATTTGTTCTACTACAGTTCTGGAGGCCAGAGGTCTGAAACCAAGGTGTCATTGAGGTTGTGCTCCCCATGAGTCCTCCAAGGGAGAAATCCTCCCTTGCCTCTCCTAGTTCATGGTGGCTGTCAGCACTCCTTGGCTTCCTTGGTTGTTGCCACGTTGCTCCAATCTCTTCCTCCATAATGACATCATCTTCTTCTCTCTCTTTGGCTTCTCTTCTTTTGTCTCTTATAAGGACACTTTGTCATTGCATTTAGGACCCACCCAGATAATTTCGGGTGATTTCATCTCAAAATCTTTTCATTACATTTGCAAAGACCCTTTTTTCAAATAAGGTCACATTTAAAGGTTCAGGGATTTGGTCATGGACATATCTTTGTAGGATGCCATTCAGGGTACTACAACAGCTTAAAGTAAACGTGGTAAATAAATGTACAGTGAGTTTGGTTGTCATTTTTGAGACCTGAAATTTTTAAGTAAATGAACATATTAATGTGTAATGAAAGATTTGCCAGAATGGGTAGATTATGTATTCTTGCACCTCTAAGATTTGTTATTTCCTGGTTTAGAAATTGGTCGTAAAATTATAGTGATGAAATCATAGTTTCCTCAGTAAAGCGGCGCTGAGAGCATTCATAAAGCCTGTAGACATTGTCATAGCCTCAGCCAATATAATTCAGTAAAGTTGGAGCTAATCTCGGTGTCAGTGGAAATTCTATATGTTCTAAGAAATGGGTTCTGAGTAAAACAAAAGAAGATAGTAACTCTAACAATATATATGTTATTTTAAACAAATGTATATTTAAGAAACATCTGGAGAGAAAAAAACAGAGATACACAATATTTTTGCACATTATAAAGTAACTCCTTTTCATTTTAAAGAAGAAAACTGTTATTCATAATTTTCTTAAGTATTTTGGCATAATTTTGTAATTACTTGAGGTTTCACAGGTTCTCCAGTTTTAATGCTGGATTCATTAATTTGTATAAGCAAGAAAAAGAAAAGCAGAGCCCCAGATTATAGAAACCCAAAATGCATTTATTTTATCCAGTCAGCTTAGTTAGAATAACACAGAATTAGGAAACATAAAATTAAAATTTACCTTATTTTTATTTTTATTTATTGGCAGAAAAATAATCAGCTCCATATGAGTGCTCTGATCTGAGTAGAAAACAAATATTTACTGTGGCAAATGAGAACAGTCTTTTGTGCAAATTCGTTTTAGCAATTTGGGAGCCAAAGCTTAACCTTCTTATAATGAATACAGAAACTTTTAAACTATTACTGTTTTAAATTTTACTTTTCTGGTATTTTTAACATATAAATCTTGTTGGTAAGCCAGTATACTTTTTATACCTAGAAAATGTCCTTTGAAGGTGATGGTGATAAAGGTTAAATTAGAATGTCCTTAAACACAAGTCTAAGCTCTTTCTAGATTCAGGTAACAAGAACCAAGTGTCTCACTGTGTTGTGAAAACAACCCTTGGGAAATCATCATGTTGAGTAACTTGAGGGATAGAGCAGAAAATATCAGTAAATTGCTGTGAAAAATGTGTCAAGAAAACATTTTAAAGGAATTTTTTCCACTTTATTTACCAGTGAACTAGGTACTCAATAAATACATGTATTTCTGTTGCTGAGTGTTTATAGCACTGCCAGCTTCTCTACCCTATGATTGATAGATGTTGAGAATAGCCTTACTGTTCACCATCTGTCATTAGAGTGAAGTTTTTCAAGTGGACACAGCTTCTTTATAACATTTTAAATATTATGGCTGTTACACGTTTCATTTTGCCTCTGTGAAAGAGATGTAGTCTTTTCAATGACACATCTGACCTCATTGTTTTTCTTACTCCTTTGTCAGATTACTGCTCATCTTTATTTTTGCTGATTCTTTGAATGCTTCTAGCTTATTTTACATTATTTTGGGGCTGTCTAAAATCCTTCCTGGAAAAAAAGTGGGACACAGATTGGTGTGTGTAGAAGTAGAAGTTTACTGTTTTAATGACTAAGGTTGTTTATAGGACACATTGCATTTCAAAATGATACAAAAGTAATGCTGAAGAAGGTATGGAGAAAAGGGAATCCTCCTACACTGATGATGGGAGTGTAGTTTGATGTAGCCATTATGGAAAACAGTGTGGAGATATCTCAAAAAATTAAAAATAGTGTTACCATATGATCCAGCAATTCCACTCTTGGGCATATATCCAGAGGGAACTCTAATTTGAAAAGATACATGCACCCCAATGTTCATAACAGCACTATATACAATAGCCAAGACATGGAAGCAACCTAAATGCCTATTGACAGATGACTGGATAAAGAAGTTGTGGTATATTTATACAATGGAATACTACTCAGCCATAAAAAATGAATAAAATAATGCCATTTGCAGCAACATGACTGGACCTGGAGATCATCATTCTAAGTGAAGTAAGCCAAAAGAGAAAGAAAAATACCATATGATATTACTCATATGTAAAATCTTAAAAAAGAAAAAAAAAGGAAAAGAAAAAAGAGGATACCAATTAATTAACTCATCTACAAAACAGAAACAGACTCACAGACATAGTAAACAATCTTATGGTTACCAGGGGGAAAGGGGGTGAGAAAGGATAAATTTGGTAGTTTGCGATTTGCAAATGTTAACCCACTATATATAAAAATAAATAAAAAACAAATTTCTTCTGTATAGCACAGATATCTTTAATGAAAAAGAATATGAAAATAAATATATGTGTATATATGCATGATGGGGACATGATTCTGTACACTGGAAATTGACACATTGTAACTGTCAATTAAAAAATTAAAAATTAAAAATAATACAAAAGTTACATTATTCTTTTTAGATCATGCAGCCATTTTTTGATAGTTGGCCTTGGGCCAATTAAATTATGCTTTATAAATGGTCACAGTAGAAGAGAGAGAATTTTAAGAACTACTTTGAGATCACTAATTTGTTATTTCATAGCAAAGCAGAAGACTCTTTGAAGGATACTGATGTCACACTTACAAGAGGCTTGCTGAATTTCCAAATTAATTGGAACTCAAGCCGACAAGTGAAGAACAGGTTTCATGTAGACCTAGAGATGGAAAATAATTGGATAATGACTAAAACTGGTATTTAATGGAGGTGCATACACATTTTATAATAGAATTGAAGGAAAAGGAAGAATTTTTTAATTAAAGGACTGAACATCAAAAACGTGGAATTTGGTTATAAAAATATATTATCTTGATTGTGGAAATTCAGTTATATGTTACCTATATTTAATGAAAATTAAGGAAATAATTTCTGCACCAAACATTATTAGGATAGACAGTGTTCAGAATATTTTAATGTTAGAATTGGTTGTATTCTGTATTGTTAATTTTAAGGAATATACAGTGGACATTACTACCTGAAGTATAGGCAAGTGAATTTGACTAAAAGGGCTATATTAATGTGTAGTTTTCTCTTGGACAACTAATACCTTTCTAATGAAGTATTTTGAATAAATTTTGTAATATTGATTATTAGGTTTATTCACTAAGTGTTCAAAAGTGCTGTAAATATTCTTCACTAAGTTAAAATTGTGTTTGATGTTTTGCTTTTGGTAGCTATTGTAGAATAAAAGTAATTAAAGTACAAAGCAACAAAAGTAGAACAAACAGGTAAATCAAAGCAGCTTTCTAATAATCGAACCCAGTATCTGCATGAATTGTTAATCATGTCTAAGGAATTGGCAAAAGCGTTTAACAACCGAAATGTTAAAAAAAAAAAAAAAGTATCTGCAGATGTGTGCTTGCCTTACTTAAAATTTGCCTCTTCTGAGATAGTTAATATGAGAAATTCAAGTAAATTATCTTAAGTTATGTAAAAAGAGTAGGTTTTTTTTTTCTCTTAAATAATTGTGGACACTTTTTATAAGTTAAGAGTATTGTCTTCTTATAAGTCTAGAAATGTGAAGAGCCCTTGACCTAAAGTTCTTAACTGCCCCATATGAGAGTACAGTGCTTCCATTATGTTATAGGTTTTATAATAGTCACTCACCTATGTGACCTTTTAATTAAATTATTGGAGTGCATTCTAATTTAGGATTTTCCTGAAGATCACTCTGAATATTCATCCAATTCAGAGATTCCCATACATCTCATGAAGCAATATGACCCACCAGGAACATGTGCTGTTGGCACACCAAAATCAGCACTGAGATGCAAATTCCTTCTGAGAGCAATCTGTGGAATTAATTTGATTTAGGCCAGTGAAGGGGTTCATTCAACATCTGTTGGATCATCTTTGCTAAAGATATTTTTCATCTAAAGAAATAAAAAAATATTCCTAGTGGTAGTATTTACTTAATTCCCTGGATTTTAATTTAGGCAAACATGAGGTGTGATGCTCATAAAATACCCCGTCTTTGAGATTTATTCAGCTCAATATTCTGCAGAAGATTAACATATGAAAAGCTGAACACTTTTCAGCTTTTGCCTCTCGTAAGTTAACTCTTTTGAGGCAAAACTGAGTAGTTTGAAGATGATGAATCTAGTTAGTTTTCTCGTGGTGTTCATCGTAAACAACATCCCTTTCCTCCTTGACATTTCCCCCTTGACCCCAGAGGCACTCTGTTCTTGGTTGGCTTTAAAACTGTTTGTTTAGTGTCTTTTATCCTTTGCCTGCCTCTTAAGTCTAGCCTTTCCTGTCTCCTTGCCCCTTTTTCTATAATCTTCCCCAGACTTCTGTTAGTTCCTATACCAATAGTATTCCCAAGTCTGAGTAGCTAAACCTCTTAGTGACTCAGTTTTTTCAGTGAAATGGTGAAATTGTAATTATTATTGGAGATATTACATGTAAAAGACCTGGGGAATAGCCAACTCATAGAATATGTTAGGCTGCTTTCTCTTCTCCCTCTTTTCTATAACCATGGCCTCTCATAAATTTCGTATTTTCATCTTCAGACATCAGCTGGACACATCTAATGGCTAGTATGCAAAAATGAACATTCTTTCCTTTTTCCCTCTGCTCTCATGTGTTACCTCTCTCAGTGGCATTACCAATTTCTCTGTCAGGCGTAAAACATCCACGTCACCTTCAATTTCACTCTCTTGAACATTACCTTCTATGATGATTGGTTTCTTACTCAGTAGAACTGTTAAGTCCATTCCTTACTAGGTACTCCCAGCCGACATCCTGTAGGACTGAAATATCTGTGTTTGCACAAACTTTGCTTAAGTTTTTATGGTTTACAAAATGTTAAACAGTGAAGGTATTAGACTCCCATTACCTTTTTTCTTTTTTTTTTTTTTGCTGAGTCAGTCAGAATGAACTTTGTTATGCCTCAGGAATAAGCCACCTCCAAATCTCAGGGGCTTATCACGCAGGTCCAGTGTGGGTCAGTAGGGGATCTCTGCTCATTGTACTTGGCACCCAGGCCAACAAAGTCTACATCTCAATAGTTGCTTCTATAGTCACTAAAGCAGTGTGAGTCAAGCATGATTAATCACTGATTAGTTCATAAAACATGGTTAGAAATAACACACGTTGCTTCTCAAACTATTGGCCTAAGAAATTCACATGGCCTCTACTAACTTGAAAAGGGATGGAAAAGTGCAGCTCCACCATGTGTCTGTCTAGAGACATAGAATACTTGCAGAGTTTTAGTGACTGTAATCGGACCATTACAAGGGCCTGCACACTGGTTTCCTGCCTACATTGACCTTCCTCCTCAAACCCTTTATGTCAAAATTCCCCATCATAACCCTGCTATTTAAAAAAATATATAGATTCTTTCAGTGCTGATTATTTTACTATACCACATTCTACTTGGTTGTAGTACAAACTGTGCTCTCTTTACATTTAGTAGAATTCTATGTAGATTTTATCATATAACTAAATTGTTTTCATATTTTAATTTAATTGGCAATTTTCTATTCTACTTCACAGTTGTGTTATATTGAAAGCTGTTTAACCATTCCTCAACTTGTGGGCATTTGGATTACCTCAAGCATTTCACTTTTAGTCTGCATACGTTTTCCAGAAATGTTGACTAACTAGAGTTGAGTTAATTCAAAAGATGAGACTGTCGGTTCAGCCTTACTCAAATGAGATCTTACTCAATATCAAAGCTTACTATTGATTTCAAGGATACTAGCAGGCAAGAGGCACAGGTGAAGCAGAGAGCTTTAGGACATTGAGGACAGCTGTCTAGGTCCTTCTTTCCTGCATGGGACACATGCTGTCTGACCCAGAAAAAAAGATGAGTCTCTAAGTATGGTACTTGGATTACCATGTCTGCCAGGGTGTTTAGATAATAGTCTGTCTTCCTGTAGTTGAATAGCTTATATGACATTTGCCATAGAACTATACCTTGTAAATTCGTAGATTGTAGATTTGTTCACCGTAAGTAATCCTAAACTAGAGATATACTGCTAAAAACATTTGTAGATAAGGTTTCTCCTCCTAGCAAATATTTGCTGGCAGGTTTAGTTATCAGTATATTTACAAAGAACTGAAACATCTGCCTTTCTTTCCCTTGGATCATACCCCTGATAAAAGGAGAGAAATGGATTATAAGCCAACTGTTTAACTGTTTTCTCCACAAGACTCAAGTGGTATATATTTGGGAATTAGTATTCATATCCTAGATTATTTCTTTGAGATTTAAGATACAATAAATTAAATTTTTTCATTACCCCAAAAAATATGTCCTATTAAAATGTTGTAAAACATCCAGTTTTACTGTGCTCCATTCCTGAGTGCCTTATGCTTGATAAATAATTATCTTAGGCCTTCCAGTGAAGATAAATTTTAGTGAAAATCATATCAACTGGAAGACTTGTCACTCAGTTTTTATCCATATAAGACAGTTTTTTCCAGTCTCTTTTCCATTATGCCAATACTTTCCGAGGAAGTTTTTTTTCTTGTTATCAATGTCTACATAATTAGTAATGCCTGTCTGCTGTTAATGTTGGCCTAATGTGGACTTAAGAATTTTATTTTGTTTCTTTTTATAATGAGTTTCAGTTTCATTAGAGTAATTATATGACTAATCACTTCAGTTTTCTTAAGACAAGTATATCATAAAACTATGTAACAGGTTTAATTATTTGGATGTCTCATAAAAAATAGACTCTTACTTCTAAATTTGAAATCTCATTAAATATCGATTAAAATCTGTAATAATTTAAGATGATATAGCTATTCTTCTTTATGTATATTATGATTTCCTATTTTGAAACTTGTGATTTTTTTTTAGAACTAGGAAGAAAGCATACTATATTTCCTCTAGTTACTCATAAATATTAATTTTTACATCCAGTTTGTTTTTTGAAACAAATATGCTTCATTGGTTATGTGTGCTGAAGATCTTTACATAGAATCATGCTTAATTCCTGAAACAATTTGAACTCATTAAATAGGTTGATTAGTTAATACTCTTTATTTAAAGTGATTTCACAGCAGGATCTTTAAGTTCAGATATAAATTATACAACATTTATAATTCATATTTTAAGAAAATTAATCCCTGAATGTAATCCTGATTGCAGTCACCTGGGTTCCCCTAATTTTTCAAGCTTTAGGGGGAATTTTACCAATATACTATTAGAAATCCCCAATTGTATAGATTTGGGAAGGTCTCATTTTCCTCAGTGTTTAGATACTGTTTGCTTTAGTTGCTCTCAGCTTGGCTCTCAGCCCATGATCACTTTGTAGTTGGTCACAGGACAGATTTCCAGATTCTTTCATCTGCTGCTGCTAATGGAGCTCTCCTCTGAGCTGCAGTGGGATAGGAGGAAGTGCCATTTCCTCTTCCTGCCTACCACTCAAGTCCCCTCAAGCCCACTGAAATAAAAGCTTCCTGTTGCAAAGATTTTACTGGAGATTTAAGGCTCCCTGGAAGAAATTAAAAAGACAGAACAAATCAAAAATAAACTTGATATTTAATATGACTATTCTTTGAATTAAGGAAAGGAGAAATAGAAACAAACCGTTCACATTGTTTTCTCTTCACTGGTGCCATTGGTGCACTCCTTTCCAATTCTTGCTTCTCTAACTCAGTCACCACATTTTCTTTCTCGCTTTAAAATCTGCTGCCTTGTTCAGTCTTCCTATTGCAAATCTCATACTTCCAGGTAATGGCGGAGACCTACTTAATTAAGAGATCAAGGTCATTAGAAAGTATTGCCAGGCAAACAAACAAACAAACAAAAACCCCACCTACTTAAGAGGTGTTCACTTTGGGTTGGATCACATTTGGGGGCCTATTGCCTTCTCCTGATTGATGTTTGAACTTTCATTATATGCAATGTAAGGATTTTCCGTCTTCCAAAAGTGGTTAGAAAGGATGAGGAGGATTGTTCTTCTGGTTATGTGTGACAAAGGAAAAAAATTAAAGCAGTCAAATTAAGATGAAATTGGGGTGAGGTCTGTGTCTAAAGGGCTCGTGTGCTCTTAGCATAGACTTGTGTGATAGAGGTGAGTGTGAATTGGGCTCTAAACATCTTCCTTAAGGACTGCTGTCTAAAAGACCCTAACACATTGACCATCTCATCACTACCCACCAGGAAAGATTCCTTCAGAAGCAAAACTAATTCAAGTTGCAATTTGCTCTTTATACAGAGGTTTGAGTCTCTCTTCCCAGAAATGTTCTTTGTCTTAACACAGTGTTTCTGAAAGTATGGTACTTACTGCTGGTTGTCATTGGATGGCTTTAGGTGGTGAGCAAACAAGATATCAATAATCTTGAATCACACAGTGTTCCACAGAATGTTGCTTTCATGCTAATTCTCTTTTACTCATTCTGATCATGTCAAGAAGAATGGCTCAGTATGTTGGTAATCTTTAACAGGTCTCTAACATTTTATAAATCTATATTCAGAATGTATATATGCATTTATTATGTGATGTAACTCAATAACTACTTTTTTTTTCAGACCCAGAACTCATTTAGTCCTTAAACTACACCTTTTCTTTGATCTCGGACCTCCAATCCCTGTGTTCCTCCACCCTTCTCTTTTAGCTTCTTAAAGCCTGATCTCCCTCTTTTTACTAGCCAAGATATAAGTTCCATCACGAAGACCACTCTTGCACACATTTTCATTTTCCTTGCCTTGCCATTCCTGAGTTACGTACAACTAGAAAACTCCTAACTTTGGGTTAACGATATCATCATTCTCTGCTAAGCAGAGCAGAAGAAATGTCGCATCATGCAGAGAGTGGTGCCCTTACAGTTTCCTCGTCTTCAACACCAGCTGAACATCAACACTACCTACAGATTCCCTGTTTGCCTCCTCAGTTGTCTCCTGTGCCCCGCCAGTTGCTATTTAAAATGCTTCTGCTTCCTTTCCTATCACACTACCTCCCACTGTCTTTTCTACTACTGAGACAGACATACGTTTTGTAGACGAAACAGAAACCATCCCTTGATAACTCCATCAGATAGCTGATCCTATATATTCAGTTTGTGTGCATCTGATCAGTCATTCTTTGCTTAAAACTTTTAACTTCCCATAACATCCTGGATGAAGTCTAATTCCCAGTTTGGCTTGGGAGGCTTGTCATAATCAGGCTCTGCTAATCTCACTGAATTTTTCTCCTACCAATTTCCCTCTTGCACTGCATGTTTTTTCAGTTCTACAAATTAGCCATTTTCTTTACTTTGAATATTCATACCTCCTCTGTCTCAAGGTCTAAAACCTACCTTCCTTAACAGCCAACTTCTATCCATCCTGTAGACCTCAGCTTTAAATGTTCATTATTCCAAGATAACATACCTGAGTTTCCAATACTGAATTAGGTGTTCATCGTACTTTCTCCTAGAACTTTCTGTTCTTGGCATGAATTTATTTCATTATATTGAAATTTTCTATTTACTTGTCTGTCATCTTCATTGACATATAAGATCCTTGATACCATTGAGTTTTTTATTTTTTTGATAGTGTTCATTATACTCAGTGCCTGGCACATAGCAGCTGCTTAATAGGTTTCTGACGACTGAATAATGTTATAGATTTCAATTGTCCATAAGTATAAACTAGATTTGTTGTTCATGAAAAATAAAACTGTTCTTGGTTTCAAGTTCAGAGATACTGCTCCTTGGATTCTGGATAATGTAGCTCCTTACAATAAATAAACCAGGATGCTTTTTTTCCCTAAAGTTTTGTTTTGTTTTGTTTTGTTTTTTTGTTTTTATGTAGGTCAGTAGGATTACAGCAACAACAATCCTGTAAAAGCATTTTAGTATTTGTCAAAATGATCCAGTGTACAGAGATAATGGCCTTTCTGACATAATGCAGAGCTAAATCCAGCTTTTGATCAGTATTTAGTAAGTTTAACCTTCTATTTCCTGACAAATACTTGGAGAACTTACACTTAAATGCAGAGACATATTCAGTCAACAAAGATATACTGATTACATCAATGCCAGGTACTTAGGATATATCAATGAATCAAACAAAGTTCTGTGTATTCATGGAGCTCATATTCTAGCTGGGAGTCTTTTTGATAATAAGCAAAACCCAGAATAGATACATAGATAGATCTGAAGAAAGAAAGAAAAAGAGATTTTTTTAAAAGTTGTATTAGAAGGTAAATATTTCTGAGAAAACCAGATCACAGTAAGGGAGAAATAGGAATACTGGGATTGAGGGTATGGTTTGCAGTTTTGAGTAGGAAACAGGTGATGTCATTTTGAGCAAAAGTTTGATAAAAATGAAGGAGTTAGCAGAAATTTCTTAGGTAGAGGGAACAGCCGGTGGCAAAGTTCCCAAAGTGGAAGTCTGACTGGCATGTTCAATACAGCAACAGGGGCCATGTAGATCAAAATTATTTCATTGCTTTGCAATGTAATGTCAATATACCATTTATTGTAAATACTTATCTGTGTCCCCTGGCTTATTGCCACTCAGTTATATGTTGAAGGTAGAACCAACAGTATTTCTTAATGAGTTAGATGTAGGCTGAAGGCATATATACCCAAATGTCCCAAGCAAGGGGTGGCATAGGCATGAATGGTAGTGACATCCTCTTAGGAAAGTTGAGAGGCCTGACGAGAGCAAGTGTCTGAATCAAAGACTGCACTTTTTAGCCCAGAGGTGGACGAAGGTAGCTCTTGTATAGAGAGCTGAGACTCGAGATTTCATGTCCCCTCTAGCACATAGATCAAAGAAATTTTGGATGCCACATGTTCTGTGACATAAAGCGTGGTCAAAATTATTTTACCCAGAAAAATATTAAAGTGGTGTAATAAGATTCCTGCTACAGTTAAGAGGGTGAGCCTCAGTCCACATCTGGAAGATATTTAATTGGAACAATATGGTTATCTTAAATACCCAACTTAGAGACATTTTTGCTACTTGCCAGTCTTCTATGAGAATTCAATGCTGCTTTTCTATCAAAGTGCCATAGTGTCTTGTACAGTGATGTAAAGACATTGTTTAGCTGCTTCTTTAGAAATTACCATGTCTGTACATTTACAGCTGATTTTTTTAAGTACTAAGTAAACAATCATAAATCTCTTTACTTCATTGTTTGTGGCCTACTTCAGTTAGATTCATAAATTATTTTAAAACAGTTTTTGTAGGAAAAATCACAGTAAAAGCCATACCACATTGACCAAGTAGCAGCCACATAGTCTATCACTTCTAGTAAATTGTTGATTACTCTGAAAATCTTTTATATTTGAATATGCTGATCTTAAAGAATGACCTACTGTATTTAAATTTCAGACCTACTAAATTTAAATAGTATATTGGTAATAACTTCTCTAATTAATTATTTAAGGTATTCATTTATTGACTAAAGTCTTCTCTACTGAATATAATTCCTCTATACTACAATATTTCATCTAACAGAAATTATATCGGAAATAAGAAAGGGTAACAGGCAGAAATAACCTGAGGCATTTTGTACTGAAGATGTGGACCTCATCTTCTTTGTCCTTCCACATGGTGACATCCTGATCATTTTAATCAGCACTTTGATCTTGAAAACACTATAAATATTAAATCACAGTGCAGTCAAATCTGGGTTATTGCCATTTCTTTTAATGGTTATATGACCACATTCTCTGTAGTACTAAGTAGTGTCAGAGTCCAAAGACAGTGCTGTTAAAGTGTAGTGTTTTTTTTATTATTTTGATAAAGCTGAGCAGGGCTTAAACATCTAATAACTTTTGTGAAGAAAGCCTTGCCATTTTATGAACTATAGTCAGTTTTTAACAAAATTCACCACAGAATTGTCAGCAGGAATGATTTCTTTTACAGGGAATACAGTGATTACTGTAGCTCCCTATCTAAAAATTGCCCATCTATATTCATGTGATTAATGTAACATGGAATTTACAAATTTGAATGTATAATGCTGGAAAATAGAAATAAGGATTTTTGTAGCAGTGCAAGTCTGTGCTGCATACATTTAATATTTTCTCTCATGGGTTAGAAAGTGAATTGTGTTTAATAGCTCAGCATTTTTAATTGTGTTTGCAATGATAGTAAATTGTTAGACACATTTTTAAGTGTATTTCCAGAGTTCTCAAATATTTAACTGCCTCCTCCATTTTCATGTCAGACAACTACTTTACATAAAGTGCGATGTTATTATTTTTAAATGGCTTTTTGGGGTTTTTTTTTTTCACCCACACACTGCTTATCCCTGTGGGCAAATCTTGACAGAGGTTTTCTCAGCCTAGGAGTAAAGCGATTTAAGCTGGGTTGTCTTGCAAATAGTAAAGCAGAACAAGTTGGATTCCCTTGTCAACGTGATCTTACAGGAACCAGTTTGAGATGTGTAAGTCAAAAGGATTTTGAAGGTTAGTAAAAGGACAGTATGATGTGGAGAGTAGCACCAGAGAGACAGTCGTGGAAAAGGAAAAACAGCCAGAGGATTTGAGGTAAATCTGCAAACATGTCTATGTTCTCAACATGTATTTTTGCTGCTTTTCTTCATTTTCATATCACTCTTTTTGTTCTTTACGTTCTTCCTTTTCCTCTCACAGATGCTAAAGGAACTGAGATTGCTAAAACGTTTGTTATTCCTATTGACCAAAGAAGCCTTCTTTGGGGAGCAAACAAAAAGTATTCGCAGTGTCTCCAGCTGGGTTTTTCCTTTAGTTATAAGAAAGT